>NW_024609981.1:600000-867500 GCF_016920785.2 Ixodes scapularis | reverse complement strand
ACTCACGCACTTACTCACTTCCTCACTCCCTCCTTCTCTCGCCCAGTCACTCACTCACTCACTCACTCGCTCACTCAATCGCCCACTCACGCACGCACCCACTCATTCACCCACTCACTGACTCACTCACTCGCACACTCACCCATTCACACTGTTCCTCACTCACTCACTCACTCACTCCCTCACTCGCTCACTCACTCACTCGCTCATTCACTCACTCTCTCACTCACTACTCACTCTGTTACTCACTCACTCACTCACTCACTCACTCGCTCACTCACTTACTCACTCCCTCACTCCCTACCTCTCTCGCCCACTCACTCACTCACTCACTCACTCACTCGCACACTCACCCATTCACACTGTTCCTCCCTCACTCATTCACTCACTTACTCACTCACTCGCTCATTCACTCACTCACTCACTAACTACTCACTCGGTTACTCACTCACTCACTCGCACACTTACCCACTCACACTGTTACTCACTCACTCACTCACTCGCTCATTCACTCACTCACTCACTCACTACTCACTCTGTTACTCACTCACTCACTCACTCACTCACTCACTCACTACTCACTCTGTTACTCACTCACTCACTCCCTTCCTCTGTCGCCCACTCACTCACTCACTCACTCACTCTATCGCCCACTCACGCACGCACCCACTCATTCACCCACTCACTCACTCACTTACTCACTCACTCACTCACTCACTCGCACACCCATCCACTCACACTCTTACTCACTCACTCACTCACTCACTCACTCACTCACTAGCTCACTCACTCACTCACTCACTCACTCACTCATTCATTTACTCTCTCACTTACCCACTCACTCTGTTACTCACTCACACACTCAATCGCCCACTCACGCACCCACTCACTCACTCAGTCACTCACTCACTCACTCACGCACTCGCTCACTCACTCACTCACTTACTCACTGACTGACTGACTCACTGACTCACTAACTCACTCACTCGCACACTCACCCACTAGCACTGTTGCTCACTCACTCACTAACTCACTCGCTCACTCACCCACTCACTCTGTTACTCACTCACTCACTCACTCACTCACTCACTCACTCGCTCACTTGCCCACTCACTCTGTTACTCACTCATTCACTCACTCACTCACTCGCACACTTACCCACTCACACTGTTACTCACTCACTCACTCACTCACTACTCACTCTGTTACTCACTCACTCACGCACTCACTCACTCACTCCCTCACTCATTCACTCACTCACTCACTACTCACTCTGTTACTCACTCACTCACTCACTCACTCATTCACTCACTTACCTACTCCCTCACTCCCTCCCTCTCTCGCCCACTCACTCACTCACTCACTCACTCACTCAATCGCCCACTCACGCACGCACACACTCATTCACCCACTCACTCACTCACACACTCACTCACTCACTCACTCATTCACTCACTCACTCACTCGCACACTCACCCATTCACACTGTTCCTCACTCACTCACTCACTGACTCACTCACTCACTCACTCACTCACTCACTCACTCGCTCATTCACTCACTCACTCACTCACTACTCACTCTGTTACTCACTCACTCACTCACTCACTCACTCACTTACGCACCCCCTCACTTCCTTCCTCTCTCGCCCACTCACTCACTCACTCAATCGCCCTCTCACGCGCGTACCCACTCATTCACCCACTCACTCACTCACTCCTTCACTCACTCACTCGCACACTCACCCATTCACACTGTTCCTAACTCACTCACTCACTCACTCACTCACTCGCTCATTCACTCACTCACTCACTAACTACTCACTCTGTTACTCACTCACTCACTCACTTACTCACTCACTCGCACACTTACCCACCCACACTGTTACTCAATCACTCACTCACTCACTCACTCACTCGCTCATTCACTCACTCACTCACTCACTACTCACTCTGGTACTCACTCACTCACTCGCTCATTCACTCACTCACTCACTCACTACTCACTCTGTTACTCACTCACTCACTCACTCACTCCCTTCCTCTGTCGCCCACTCACTCACTCACTCACTCACTCAATCGCCCACTCACGCACGCACCCACTCATTCACCCACTCATTCACTCACTCACTCACTCACTCACTCACTCGCACACTCACCCATTCACACTGTTCCTCACTCACTCACTCACTCACTCACTCACTCACTCACTCACTCACTCACTCACTCACACACTCACTCCACACTTACCCACTCACACTGTTACTCACTCACTCACTCACTACTCACTCTGTTACTCACTCACACACTCACTCACTCGCTCATTCACGCACTCACTCACCCACTACTCACTCTGTTACTCACTCACTCACTCACTCCCTCCCTCTCTCGCCCACTCACTCACTCACTCAATCGCCCACTCACGCACGCACCCACTCATTCACCCACTCATTCACTCACTCACTCACTCACTCACTCACTCACTCGCACACTCACCCATTCACACTGCTCCTCACTCACTCACCCACTCACCCACTCACTCACTCACTCACTCACTCAACAACACACTCACTCACTCACTCACTGACTCAATCGCCCACTCACGCACGCACCCACTCATTCACCCACTCATTCACTCGTTCACTCACTCACTCACTCACTCACTCACTCACTCACTCACCCACTCACTCACTCACTCACTCCCTCACTCAACAACTCACTCACTCTCTCACAAGCCAATCCGTAGTTCTAAGTTTTTCTCGTGTCTTCACGCTCCCGGCATTGCTCCGCCCTACCGGAATAGCGCGCGACCCCCTACGAGCTATGAATTGGCTCCGGTGGCTCACAGCGTCGTTTGCGGTTCATCCTAAGCTGAAACCAAGTATGCAAGTGCACGCCTCCGCGCCGATTTGCCCACGTCGATTCGTGCTGTACATAGTTTGAAATATACTTATTTGTTGCATTGTTTTTGAGTGGTCTCCATGTCGTCGCGGCCGTTTGTTTAGTCTAAACTAAGTCGCTGACGCCACCGTCGCGACTATTTAATTGACTTCGCGCCGCCACCCGCAAGAACGCCGGCTGACATTTCATTACGCCGAACCGTTACCAATGAATCGGTAACTGCCACAAGAGATTTGCGGGAGGCCCCTGCGGCGTCGCGGAGGGACCGATCTGCTCACGGGGGAGCAGCAACTGCAGGCTGCCCTTCGTCCTGGCGCCGCTGGCGGCTTTCAAGGAACTGTCGGCAGCGACGAGAACATCGCTGTACACCAGTGTACAGTGAGTCGCGTGCTTGTCGACGTGACGGACGCGATAATCGACTGCCTTGGGTCAAGGTGGCTGAGCTACCCAAAAACGCGCGAAGTAGGCAACGAAGAAATTTATGCAGCAATGCAAGTTCAGAGCTGCGATCGGTAAATACTCACATACGTTTCATCAACACAGCTGTAAACTTACTTTTGTCCTACTATTGCATGTCGGTGTACTCGCTTTGGGTCTTCAGATGAACCACGGGATTCAATCAACTTGACGAATGACTCATTCACGCGGTGTCTTAAACCTTCATTGTACGGGCGACTTGCCATTTTCGGCACCGCGGCTTTAATGAGCTCCAATCAATATCAGTATCAAAGTCTTCATGCAGGAACATTTGAAATGATGCTTTCAATGCTTACGACCATGACTCATCCTCTGTCAAATGCCGCGGCACCTCAAACTGGAGAAATCATTCGCACTAGCTGCAGCACACTAGGACAATGTCAGCTAAGCATGCGACCAAGATTCCCTATCTAATTTTCCCGTACCTCAAGCTCAGGAATTTGTTGATATGAAGCTACCTGTAGCGTGCCGTTTATTTTAACGTTTACAGTTAGTTGCCAAAGCATATGTGCCAACCGTGCTGTTCGGAATGGCGCAACTGTATTGCCATATCGAACCCCTACGGCCTCGCTTATTCAGCTAAAACAACTTTCGTTAACAGGACGCATTAGGGAGCTTTCGTAGATCGCTTTTGCGGTCCCGTAACGTTCTCCGCAACCCGCTACGGTACCCGGAACTCGACAGCCAAGGCCATCGGCGCGCAGGCGCAGTAGCGGCCTCTTCGTTGCGGGGGGCTTAGCGGAGGAGAAACGCGGTCTACGAAAACTCCCTATCGATGGCAACTAAAATGCCATCCGGTGTCCTTCGGAAAATGTGCCCAGGTTCAGCAATATATGCTCTCACACTATATGCTCTCAATGCAATGGTGGTAAGTATATGCCCGTTCACAGGGCGGCATCGTGGGATTTTTTTTTTTTTGTGTAACTGCCGCAATGATTGTCGACGTCCAAGTGGATTGTCCCTACCGTCAAGCAAGACGAGCGGATCCTCCAAGACAACTGCCGGTCAGATTTAAAAAACAAAAGACAAAAACATATTCTAGTAAGGTTTACTTTTTTTTTTTCATGCTCGGCAACTCTAGGGAGTTCTGAATTCCATGTCTAGGTTAAGGGTTTGTTATTTTACATTCATGTCAGTGCCCTTTTCGACAGTGCTTGCTTTTCAAATACGTAAGTGCATTTTTAAAGTTGCTCTTGCGTTAGTGGTTTTGTTTGGGCTGTTCCGACTTTTTTTCACTTTTAAAGCTGCAGATTTTTATCGATAGCGTCAGTTGTTACCGATTTATGAATTTGTTTACTACACGTTTTTTTTTAAGTTTGGGGAATCCTAAGCGGGGACTAAAACATCGTTCACCGAAATTTTGCACGAAATTACGAGATTACCACATTGCTAAAATAGAAGTGATTTTGCTCTTTCGTATGGTTTCCAGAAAGTGTCTAATTGAAACTTGCTGATCCCGAGCGGTGTTTACAATCATTAATAGTTCATGTCGCAGGGAACGATACACTATGAGCTTTTTTATTTTTATTTTTGTGTGTGCAGTGCGTTATTTTGGCCGGGGTTCAGGAATAAATAACCTCTAATGTGGAGTAGTCATTTCGTAGCATCATTTCTTACAGTTCTTTCAGAAAGCTCATCCTTCCAAACTGAAGGATAAATGGGCTATATAAAAAAAAAATTGGATTTAACTAATTATGGTAATTATCGAAATACAAATGTAAGGTATAAGTAACGATAGGTTAATTTTTTTAAACAATAGCGGGAAAGAGTTCCTTTCTTTCAGATGGACTTGTAACGGGAACGCGTTCGAAGAATCTGAAGAAACAAGGAACGAGCTTTCGTTCCTCTTCTTGAGGAACGTGTAAAAAGACTGGTCGAATAATTAACTACTCTTTGTGGATAACTTTTTGATGAGTTAAAGTAGGCACATGGTTCCAAATTTAAAGTTGCTGAACGTCATCGAAATCCGCTAAATAAAGTTTAGGAAGACTGAGGGCGTGGGAATGCCTGAGTGCGCTCAAGTTACCACTCGTGCAACACGCACAAGGCTAGGGTGAGAAAACACGGTTGATAACAGTCGCCGAAACCGCGCGGGTGCGCTTTCGCACCTGTAGTCTTGTTCCTGCAGCACGAGTGGTAATTGTAGAGCTCCACCCTGCTTCTCGCGTATTCCAGGTTTTTCTCTAATAGTTTCTGATCAAGTGGTTTTCGATTACGTTAAGCAAGATCCTAATTAAGAACATATGTTTATTCTCAATAATTAAAGCTTCCATTAACATATTTTAATTAATCAGCCGACTGATCGTTACAATTAGGCCCCTGTACTAGGGCCGCGTGGCCGTATAACTCAACGGCAGAAACCGTTTCAACGTCGATTTCCCGATTTTTTTTTTAACAAATTTATTAAGCTTAAATAATTTGTGTCGCTCAGTGAAGCCAGCACAGTAGACATGCTCAGCAGCTAGAATACCGGCAGGCATCTCCGACCCACGTTTTAAACGCCATCTAGGAAAACGCGTGGCGCCTCCTATAGTGAATTGGATGCGCGAATACGGCTCTGTTGCATCCTAGAGCTCCAATATATAGAAAAAGTGGCGCCATATCTTCTCTCCTCCTCCAAAAACTAATCCTTACCCCACCAGTAACTCTCCGGCTTCCGACGGAGCCGCCCTCTGGATGTTGCGAAGACTCTCGACGTCTCGGTCAGCTGGAGCGGCGCGCGATGCCGGTCGTGTGGATGTTTCCCGTCATATAAGTGTGGCAATGGCCTCATTTACAGCCCTCATCACATCCGATCGCCCTCGAGCCGCTCTAGATCTGTTCGTCCATTCGTGGATCCCAAAAGTGCTTTAGATAATCTCCCGAATAATTCCTACCGACTTGCAGTATGGGTCAGTGGCTTGTCGGTACCTGTCCGCTCCTTCGGCTTCAGAGGAATCGCAAAGCTTTTGCTTTGACATATTAAACCGTCCAATTTTAATCATCTGCTCACGATTTCAGATGTTTTACTACTCATTTTTAATATGCTGAGAAAGCGTACTTGTGCTTGTCGCACCGGTTTCGCTCACATTTATGTTGAATCGGGGAATAGATACATCCACATGCTGGCATCCGCAACCGCGAGAGCGTTGCAAGCTTATGAACTTTGTGCGAAACAAAACATGGTACGCGAGGACGTACGCCACACTTCACGAGCGAGTGTATTCCGCACCTCCGCAAGAACTCGTAAATGGGGGCGATGCCGATGTTCAAAGCGCCAGCAGGAGTAGGCCGTTATGAACGACGCTTCCTCCACGGCACGGACGTCCGTGCATGCCAAGTCGGCAGTGGTGGGATCGCTCTTGCGTCGCTCACGCTTACGGTGGAATGAAGTGCATAACTCGCTCTAAACAGGTGTCTCTTTGCATTCTGGCGGGCTTTATACAGAGCCCCTACATCGCATAAATTTGCGGCTCTTGTTAGGTTGAAATCTCTCCGACCGATTTGGTGAAGCAAGACCGTCCTCTGAGCTCATTGTCCGTTGCAGAGGAAACACTAAAAGGCACTCCGGCCGACATTTCCACAGGCGCGGCAGCCCGTTAGCTACGGCGTTCCGGCGTATAGTAACAGCTCGGCAAAGTAATGGCGACCTGAAGTCCCAAAACGAAAGCAGGATGTCACCAGACGACTGACCAATAGTGTGCGCGGCGGCTTGTTCAAAGAATGGCGCCACTTTTCCAAGGATAGAGGGGCTACATCCACATCCCTTCAGCCATCTGTCGGAGCTTGCAGAAAGTGTTTACTATCGCCTGTTCCCGCATCAAGTGCGGCTGCAGTCACCATCCTGTAGCGACGTTGCAAACTTTGGGTAGTCCAAACCAGTCAGAACCCAAGCAGCACGTTGTGAATGGGCCATCGCTGGCAAGTGTACTATGGCCAACCAGATTTTCGATGGCCCAAGCTTGGCCAAAGTGCTCGGCAATAGCAGTGTTTTCGTCCTCGTCTGGTGACTTGCCATTCACTTTATGCCAGTCGCTGGCCATTCACTTTAGGCCAGTGACTGGCCATTCACTTTAGGCCAGTGACTGGCCATTCACCTTTGTCCAGTGGCTGGCCATTCACTTTAGGCCAGAGACTGGCCATTCACCTTTGGCCATGACTGGCCATTCACTTTAGGCCAGTGATTTGCCATTCACCTAAGGCCAGTCACTTTCGGCCAGCCACTGGCCATTCACGTTTGGCCAGCCACTAGCCATGACTTCCGGCCAGTCACTGGCCGAAAGTGGCTGTAGTTATACACTTAATACATAATTTATCACAGACCGCCAGAAAATGTGGGTGTTGCTCAGAAGACTGTCAAGAGTTTTGGGAGGTCAAGTTTGAGAACTCAACCCCAGAAACTTTTACATAGTAATGACACGCGAAGCTGATGCAAGGCTGCTCAATATTTATTGGACTTTTTGAGTACTAAGTCTTACGACGCTGGTTGCGACCACCATTCCAGTCGTCGTGGGTTCAGGGATGGTATGTTGTCCCACCATTAAGATCCCCCGGTAGTGCAGCAGTAAAAAAAAAAGAAATAAAAAAGAAGTAACTTTAGGTGAAGGGACAGTGCAACAATAGAGAGTTTTAGTAGATCGTTCCGATACCTCCGATAGCCCCGATAACGGTACTATGGATGCGCAAGGGAGGCGGTAGCGGAGTATCGGGTATCGTTATCGGAGTCATGGGAGCGATCTACTTAAACTCTCTACTGTTCGGTTACAATACTTTTCACTTTACACAAGCTTACTGGCACTAATGGGAAAGAGAAGCCTTGAGTACACAGTAAAAGTTTTTACACACTTAAGGGTGTAAATCAGTTTGTGCCTGGGCTAACACCCTTATGGCGTTCAGGCAAGCACCCTTCATGAAGGGTGCTTGCTAACACCCTTGGTAAAGGGTGCTTGGCATGAAATGAGCACCTGCCGGGGGTGGCCCAGTGGATGCTGGGCCACCCCAGCCAATCTGGCGCCGGGAGGGTGTCATGCGACGTTTTGGTTATGTGGAGTACAAGGTCACATGACGCTCTCTCGACGCTGGATTGGCTGGTAGCGTCCGCCGCGCTCGGACGAAGGGTGAAATGAAGTATAGACTGCAGGGAACATTTCATTGGAATGTGTCCAATACACATATCAGAACTTGTAAATTGTACAAAAATCATATATGGTATTGCATATTCTTATATTATTATTACGTGATTTACAGCTTATCGTGTTTACTGAACACATTTACACTTTTTTCACTTAGAGGGATTGCCACAACATCACATACGAGGCATGTGATAAAGAAATATTGAGTCACACTAAACACGAATCACTTCATGAAGTAATACAAAAGAGCTCCTTGCAAGCCACATCATAACCCCGTGGGCAATTGGGAAGTGCTACGGCACCCCCCTTTCTCGAACTCTAAGTGAGCAAGCAATGGCCCCAAGCGTGCACTGCATGGCTGAACCATTGTGAACATCATGGTCTGCCACAAACGAAGCATGTAAAGCTTTCCTGTTTGGAGATCAAGTGACATGTTTTGTTTGTCTCAGAGGATTGCAGGCAACCCACGCTTCGCTTATCACTTGTCTCCTACGCGCATCTGGCTCAACACACAAATCGCGCATTGTACCAAACGGTCCAAGAAGACGGAAAGGAAGGACTCCCCTCATTCTCGGACCCTCGTTCGTGCAACCGGAAACAGTCATTCTCCCCCTAGAAGATTAGCCCGTCGCTCGAAACTCGAACAAAAGTTGCTTTCCCCACCCCGTTCAGCCCTAAGCTGACAGTGTTGTGGAAGCTACGTGCTCCTTGGGCCAGCCCACGTGGGCCAGCCACACGCTCGTCACGCCACGGGTACTTCGGACGGCTCGGTTGTAACGCGCTGACGCTATTGACACCACCACAACGCTGCCAGCGCCACCAAGGGCAAAGCTGATAACCACGCCTGCCTTGCTACTCCACGAACGCGGGGAATCTTTTCTTTCTGGTTTTGTTTGCGCCGGATATCCCATGACGCATCGCGCTCTCCGTTCGCTTCTCTTCGAGCGCTTGCTCGAGTGCACCGTTTGGAACGAAAAATATAACCAGTCGTTCAAAATACAAACGTGCGATTATCATTTACGGTTTTTATCCCTCATACTTGATTCACTTCCGAACGAAATTTGAATATTTCAATTTTTGTTTCCGTACCCCTTTAAAGAACACAACTGTGATGATGATTTAATGAATGATGATGATGAAATAATTTTGACTAAAGAGAGTGACCACAAGGGTATACTGAAAGAATCACTAACAATGATGAAACCTAGAAATCTATTAATGCCTTCCCTGTGTTTCGCCATTGAGTGAAAGAAGTTTCTTGGCCTATATTTTTGTTACAAACAGGTGTGATGCGTCCGTCTTTTTAAATCTTGATGTTGTGCATATATTTTATTTCCTAGGTTGAAAGCTCAAGGCATTCCTTGTTGTTTGTTCAATCACATTTACCCAAATGTTAGTAGGTTGCTTTTTTATGTTTACTGTCCTTGGGTATGTCAGGGGTTGTGAACAGTAAAACGCTGTAAGGCACAGGAAGAAATTCCCTTTGTAAAGTGGTGGCAAGCAGAAGAGAAATTGTAAAGACTGACTTCATGTCTTCCCCTAAGTTTTCTTTTTTGGGTCGCCTATTCATTTTTTGCCCATTAATACTCATCTGTGTTTGATACTTCTCTGCGTTTGTGTCATCCTTCAAAGAACCCGTCTTTAATAAATTATTTGTTTGCCTGTTTGGCTAGCTTGCACCCTCGTTTTTGTTTATTAATAAATGACTGTAGGATTCAACTGTAGGATGACTGTAGGATTCAAGCACCGTGTTAATGCATACTAATAAATAACAGCATACTTTTATTGACTAGTGCTGATGATTAGACTAGTTAGTAGCCAATTATTGAAAAGAAATCATGAAGAATATGGGAACAGAGGATATGAACACAACACAGCGCTGTGTTGATCTCCTCCTTCTTGTCCGTGCCATTCACATTCCATGTTTTTAATAACACATTTATTAATAATTTTCTGCTTGGTATCATCTGTATAGGGGTTCGCTGGAACGACCCATGTGCTATTGCATTCACTTTAGGGCAGCTCCCCCTTCCTCATGGTGCCATCGTTCAGGAAGTGCAAGGCGGGTGTCACTCTCACTCTTGTGGTTCAGTTCCCCAGGTTCCCATAGGTTTCAAGCTGCTAGTCAAACTGAGTCAGGCCTTCCAGCCCTGCAGGAAATGTAAATTCCACTATTTTAGACGTACACCCACATTTTGCGTGTACGTGAAAGAAGCTCCAACAGAGAGGAAACAAAATGATTGGCCTTTTTTTAATGCATCCTTTTCTTTTGCTGAGAACATACATAAACGTTACACGCTATTGCACATTCAGTGGTGCGGCTTAATTTAGGAAGAGCATCTTTTTTCTTATAACTTTTATATAAAGAAAAATCTCAATATAATGGGTCGGGCATAAATGGTTGCTATGAACTGCCCTATACATTTACACATTACCTGATATCACCAAAAGAGTAGAGTAGGGTAGGGCTGCACTGCACCAATTACGACTTTGTAACCAATTAATAGTTGGCATTTATTTGTTTATTACTATTGCCTATTATTCTTTGACAGAAAGAATAACCGGGCGAGTTGTTGCGGTGGTAGTCTTTGAACGCCATCAAATATTCAGGTTTGACATTAGTTAATTTTTTCCGCCTTTTTTCATGTTTTTGCTTTTTCTAGCTGCTCTGATTTTTGTAAGGGCTTTCGCCACTACTAAAAAACGTGACATCTAAACTCGTTTTATTTTTTGCATCACACAATCGTAAACTTAAAAAGTGTGCCGGTTCGGTAAACGCGAAGAGACCTAATTTCCGAGCGTGAAACCTCTAAAAACAACGGACAAGTAAAAGAAACAAACAACACAGAGCGTTGTTTGTCCTTTGTTTTTAGCGCTTTTACCCTCGGAAATATGACGAAGAGACCGCGCGTCTCAACGCACAGGCATTAGCATATGCAAAAAATCATGCTGCATGCTCGCTCTTGTAACGTTTTTCTCACTTCCGCTTTATGAAACAAATCGGTGGCGAGCGGCTGTTAGGACAAGACGTCAGAACTAGCGTGACCTGTGATTAACACTTTGGGACGGCGACTGAATGCTTGAACTGCCGTCAGACGGCACTTGAACGCTCCGCACAAGCGTCGTCGGACGAGCGCCGCACGACGGCGCCCAGAACATGCCCACGGTTCCGCCGCGCGGGAATCTTTCTCACACTGCGGAGCGAGCCACAGATTTTGAAGAAGATACGCTCTTTTCAAATAACGGAATAACACAGGGCAGAAGCATAGTTAGAATCAAGCATAGCTTAGCAAGCGCACGGTACACGACAAAGTTTGAAACAGCAGCCCACTTCGCAGAAACAAAAGAAAGTTGCTAACCGGCGTTTGCACGAGTCGTGCATGGGCGGTTCAGAACTTACGGGCGTTGGCAAGAGGCAGCGTCTCTCAGCTCTCAGTCACCGATTGTTATTCTTGAACACGGTATTCGTAAGGAAGATATTTAAAATATCCACTAAAACGACTAAAACGTAAAAAAAAGGAAATTTCCGAAGCCTCTGAAACTTCCACGATCATTCAACCGAGCCCAACGGAAGCTGATTGCGATAGCGATGGTCTTGCGCAGCCTTTAAGAGTCTCTTTTCCTTTTTATTTATTGTTAATTTTTTTTAGAACGATACTAAGCAAAATATTATTACATTAGTAACAATAAGAATGTCACTAAAATAATAATGTAAAATATTACAAAAAGTGAGTGAATCTTAGGTTTTATTTAAACTTCAGGTTGTTTCTTTTTTTGTGTAAACCGAAACCGAAACTAACTTAAGCAACGTTTCCTTCGTCGTAATTGTTTGCGTGTGTGTGTGTGTGTGTGTGTGCATGCCCGTGCGTGTGTTGGTGCGCGCGCGTGTGGATACGTCCCCGTGCATGCGCGTGTGCGTTTCTGGTTGTGCGTGCGTGTGCCTCTGCGCGCGGGCGTGGGATTGCGCGTGTGCATGCGTGTGTACGTGCGTGCGCGCGTGTATGTGTGCGACTGCGAGCGCGCAAGCGTCTGTTTGTGCGTTCTATTGCACTACGCCCGCAAGAAGAACAATTGGATGTTCCTGGACACTGTTAAAACACTAACTTATTGATTATTATTATTATTATTATTATTATTGTTGTTGTTGTTGTTGTTATTGAAACATAGCCCTGAGACTTTAGACACAAGGCCCTAAACTTTTCTATAGCTGGCTGTAGCTGTATCTATAAATTTTTAAGGCCGACCATGCAAAGCTACAGGGGGTGATAGCCTCCCATGCATTGAATTTCCCATAGACGACCATAGGCCATTTTTTATGGGATGTCTCGGACTGGTTTATTATGGGATTTGCCTCTTTATGTGCGTGAGTTTTTGTGCATGTCACCATATTCTCAAATGAATATTTTACTGGGGTTGACATGGTCATTGGAGCATGTCATGAATATTTGTAGCAGCATGTCATGAATATTTGTCAAACATTTTCACAATATTTTGATTTCATGATGCCAGATATAAACTCGAGACTAACTGATTTTCTTACTGTACACTTCCATCAATAAATATTTGTAAAAAATGCTAGTATAGAGCATTTCACCCTACTTTCCGATTTCTGAGCATGGAGTGATTTGTAAGAAAATTAAATATAAACTCATATATAAAATTTTGTTTGCAAACATAAAAATTGTATGCAAAAGAGGCACTTTATTATCAGCTATTTGCATGAATTACAACTGACATTATAAGAAACTAGACTGCTAACAACTGTTGCTTTTCAAGCAGAAATCTTACCTGTACATGATGTACAGAGCCATGTATAAGTTTTTCAAAACCATTTCACATTATTTATTTAGCACCCTCCTCTACACCCTTCTCACATTCTTCACTAAATGTAGGGTGTAACACGAAACAGCAAATTTTCGGTAAATATGAGGTTGTATTCCTAGTTTGTAGGGTGTTAAAAGGGTGTAGCCGAGGGTGTAAGTTGCTACAACACCCCTGTTACACCCTTAAAGGTGTAAAAACTTTTACTGTGTAGTACGGCCGAGCATCACTGGCGTCAATCACCACGATAGCGTCGATAGCGTCACGGCGTTGCCCACCACCCGCCAACAACCACGTTGTTAACAACAAAACCAGCGTCCTGCACATCTAGGTCGAGATGTTCATTTTATTTTTCTTTTACGTGTGGTTCGATTTTGAACGTTTCCGTTGTGGTTTTAACCGAAGCTGTTAGCTTTCCTTGGGTCAGAAAATCAGTATCCTAGCACCTAATTAAAACAGTACTGAGACTAGCTTAAGTTTAATAATATATGAGGGACGTCTTGTTTAGGCTCTTCCAAAACATAAAGCCTGAAATATCTAATCTTATCCGATTCAAGCACAAGCTGATCGGGGTGCGTGGCTAGCGTGGCGGTTTACTAAGCTGAGTGCATTGATACATCCATAGGTTTTTAAGGTAGAGAAGGGGGCTTATGGTCGGTATACAGGTACACTGGCTGGGTAACGGAGGGTACGTCTTCCAGGAAAGGAAAGCATGTGCGCCCGATGCACCCGACTACAACTTTTTTTTTTCTTCGAGTGCAGTTGGGAAGTATATATGTGGAGCACTAACCGAAAAATCGCGGACGTGGTATTCGCGCTAAGAGTGCCGCGCAGCGACAGAGCGGTATTGTTAGCGCGAAGATGACGTCGGCGCTGCTTTCGTATTTTATTTTCATAGAACAACGACGGGCACAATATTTTCCCACTTCTAGTAATGTTCCAAATGAACATATCGCACGACAGTGCTAGTTAAGACAATAGCCTTTCAAGTCTAACGAAAAAAAAACTGAATAAAACGGTGATCGTTTGGTTGCGCTAACAGTGTTCGCGCGATGCACGCACTAATATCCTGCCAACCACTCGCTCATGATGCTTCTCTCGCTGCCCGTCGTTATGCCAAAGTTTCGTCAACGCGATGAAAGTTTAGATTATGGGTGTCCCTGCAGCGAAACTGAAAATCAGCACTTTTGGCCGAACACTTGTCGACCATGTTTATGTCCACTGCGGCCAAGCTGAGAATCAGCACTTCTGGCCAAACACTCGCCGGCCGTGTTTATGTTTCCGGCGGCCAAGCTGAAAATCAGCACTGCTGGCCAAACACTTGCCGGCCGTGTTTATGTCTCCGGCGGCCAAGCTGAAAATCAGCACTGCTGGCCAAACACTTGCCGGCCGTGTTTATGCCTCCGGCGGCCAAGCTGAAAATCAGCACCTGTGGCCAAACACTTGTCGGGCGTGTTTATGTCCCCGGCGGCCAAGCTGAAAATAAGCACTTCTGGCCAAACACTTGCCGGCCGTGTTTATGTCCCCGGCGGCCAAGCTGAAAATCACCACTGCTGGCCAAACACTTGCCGGCCGTGTTTATGTCTCCGGTGGCCAAGCTGAAAATGAGCACTTTTGGCCAGGCGCTTGCCGGCAGTGTTTATGTCTCCGGCGGACAAGCTAAAAACAACTAGTTTGTGGCCGGACCCTTGCCGGCCTTGTTTATGCCTCCGGTGGCCAAGCACTTAAAGTGGCCAAGCTGTCCAGACACTGGCCAACCGTCGGCCGATCGAAATTCACTTTCTGGTGCTGCTTGGGAAGTCAGCGCATGTAACAGAGCACTAATGCTACCGCAATAAAAGCATTCATAGTTTTGCCAACGCACAAATCGATAAATAGATAATAATCTCCCACCTAAATGTTTGATGGTATTGACAACTTGGCAGCATTTGATGCGGTTTCTTGGTCAGTTAGTAGGAAAGTGCACTGGCTGACTTCAATCGTGTACACCCATTCCCCTATGAGAACGACACCATAATAAGTTTTCGTTATTGTATTAAAAATGCTATAATTATAATGTTGCAATCAAGTGAAGGCGTTGTGAGCACTCACTTGCAACGTAGGTTGTCTTTGCCATGACAACCGTACCGCCCGCGAACATAACCCCAAAGACTTCCGAGGGGCGCGGGGGGGGGGGGGGGGGTGGGGGGGGGGGCATTACGATTGGGATCTGCAGGTTGAGAGTCTAAACACCGAGAAACCGGCTTTGATATGTTGATGTTCCGGAGAGACTCATTCTCGCTTTCGGCGAGACTCGTCAAGTCGTGCCTCACCAGCAAATGTCCTCTCATTACGGAGCGCGTGTGGGAGCCTCAAAGTAAACGAAAGGCGCGCTAGGCACATCTGTGCGTCTTGGGAAGCCGTTTCGTGGAGAACCCCACGATGCTGGGTCCACACCGGCGCGTATACGCCACACATTTAATATTTCAACACCTTTATTCGCGTAAATGACTTGTCCTCTGGCTCAACTCCTTACTCGTTTAACAATGCTAGCTAGTGGACCTAGAAAAATCGTGTAACTGCTTACATCTTAAAAACAATCTGGCGGCCAGTATGCGACAGGCGAGCCATGTGATTAAGGCTTAGTGATTTGTACGCGGCTTCTCGCCGGAGCGAGAGCATACGGCTCGTACGCTCGCTTAATATCGTCTGTAGGAGCGAAAACACTTTCCAAACAATTGCCTTAAAAGCGTCAACGACGCACGTAACACAAGTAAGGCCGAAAGCGCTGGAGGCTGAATAGCCAAGATCGTCACTGACCTAGTCTCGCTCGGCCGGCTCAATACCGGTCGTATTTTCATCGCATCAGGGAAGTTTGTAAACAATCGATCGTTTTGCAAACACTGGCTTGCTGGGTTTATTCAACACAACATCCACTTGCCATGAGCGACAATGAATCGCTCCGACACTTTCTGTCGACAGCGGCTAGGAGGTATCATACTGACGCTCTCTGTGTGGCTCTCGATCAACTAATGTCCGTGCTCACCTCTGTTAACGTGTGTTAATTACTCATATACGTTTGTGCGTGAACCGCGGCTTTCATTACATAGAACATGCACTGGGAAAGCCGCCTAACCTTCTTTTGTTACAATCAGGCACTTTAACAGGGCAGGGCTACCAACGGGATCAAAGCGATCATCGCGACGGATGGATGAATGGAATCTCTGATGATCAATTTCCGGCCCTCTAATAATCATAGATCAGCAACCACTAAACTTGCAATATTGGGCGGTGATGACCCCCCTCTAGGGACAGGAAAGGGAAGTGCTGAATATTTAAATAAAATCGCAACAACTTTGACTGCCTGCACGATCACATGATCAGTCACGTCACAAAAACAGCATTCACAAATCACGTAACACTGCACATACACATACACGTGGATACAAGCAGTACAAAACAGTAACACGCCAGTATTCCCACCTATACACCTTTTCCACAAGGGCGCAGCCGCCTTGAATATCGTCACTTCTGATATGCGTTAAAACTCCGTTTTCATCTCTGCCCGCCGTTCGAAGATGTCCACGAAAAGTGCGTGCTCCTCACACATTCTTGTGTTGCATAACCTATATTTTCTCAGGAGGGTGGACTGTTGGGCGAGTTGGTGATTCATAACGGTTAAAAAGCGCAACAGCACAACGGACAGAAAGGAAGACAGACACAGCGCTAATTCCTCGCATATTTCAGGGTGAAGGTTTCATTATTTTTTCGTCCCGCACACCAGATGCGAAACCTACGTAACCGAGGACTAAAGGAAACGAAAAACGTCTATAAAAACTAAGCAGTGCCCCGATCGGTATATATACCGTCCCTTTTTGCGCATCGATTAGCCTAGTGACCACGCGAGTCTTAATATAAATATGAAGAGATTAAGCAAATATTATTTCTCAATAATATTTCCCTGCATTTATCTTAGGGAAGTACACACACCCCTTAATAACTTCTTACCGCATTGTGTATAATCTATGATACGCGCCTAACTTGTAACACGGCGTGAGTGAAAAAAAAAATATTTTGTACTCTGCCTCGCAACCAGAGCAGCGGTGTGGTTGCCAGAGGAGTCGGTGACGCTGTCGGTGCGGGCACAGCTGGTGCGGCAGTGGCGGAGT
Organism: Ixodes scapularis; assembly: GCF_016920785.2. NCBI lineage: Eukaryota > Metazoa > Arthropoda > Arachnida > Ixodida > Ixodidae > Ixodes > Ixodes scapularis. The sequence continues at coordinate 850,045 of NW_024609981.1, read as the reverse complement.
GCACTGTGAGCACCGCGAAAGCGTTCGAGAAAACAAAGCCTCGACTAAAGGCCTGGAGAAAGAAATCCCGCGAGTGGGCAGGAGCTGGGCATTGCTGAAAGCAATATAAGGCTGGGGAGCATACGGAAGCTGTCCGTAATTAAGTTTCCGCCCGTTAAAAAGATAACAGCCCAGAAATTTAAATCCAAATTCCCGTCCCGTGGCTTCAGTGGCTTCATTTTCGGAGGGAACTGTCAACTTAATTACTTCTAAAACGCGCGTGCGGCAGGCAGCGTAACATGGCGCGTTTCGCGCACAAAGTTGGTGAATTAGCAAAACAATTATAAACCTGCCTTAATGCCGTTCTGAAAAAAAATTACGAGGGCGCGCGGTGGTTTTGTGTGGCTCAGGGATAGGAAAGCAACCGGAAAAAGCTACGCTTGAACGTAACAAGGGGTTGTGGGGACGAGGGTCCGCCGCCGCAGTCAGGGGCCGCCACCGACCGCCCAAAGTCGACAAAGTCCGAAGCGTGCCACAGCGCATGAAGAACAGGCGCGGGACGCTATAAAAGGGGGCATGCCCACGGAACTAAGGAGACGAACCGGGAGCACGGAGACGTGTAGGTGAATGCCATGGCTGCGTTGTACATTACTGCTGTCAAACCATTCCTGTTATATTGATAAATGTAGTTCTTGTTATGGAAACCCCGCGTCGTGCTTTTCCTACGGGATGGGCATGCAGCAAGGCAATCCTTCCATATAGCGCCCAACGTACTTTTGCTGCCGTTCTGTCAGAGCGACACGGGGCTGGGTTTCTTCTTTCGGTAAGTTTTTTTCAAGCTCGGTGTTCCCTTTCGTAGTAGTGCACCGTGTCGTACGTTGTGTATTCGCGACAGCGCGATTGCTCGTTGAATTGGAGCCTGAAAGTATTGCTTAGTCACTCGTGTGACCACTTCGGGGCGCGTTTATTTTTCTCAAGTCAAGTTAACGCCTCTTACCGCACGCGTTTTTCTTCTCTGCTTGACGTTTCTGAAAATTTTCACCATACCTTGTAATCTACGGTCCGAGATGAACGATGGCGAGGGGCCCGGAGCAACAGTGAACCCCGAAGCAGACTCGGCGGGTGCGCAAGCCGAATGGCTACCGAAGGTGGCAGCCTTGTGTGATGCGGTCACGCAACGTCTTGCCATGTAGCATTCACGTGAGCCGGAGCTGCGTTCCAAGCTGACGGTGCCGGTCTCACTGGCTACCACGACGCCAAGTTAATCACCGACTTCCTGGGTGAGCTCGAAGTCTACAATGCCGCGTCAGGCGCGTCGGATTCACTCGTGACAAGCCGAATACTAGTAGCTCGCTCTACAGTCTAGCGCTGCGTCCTGCTTAAGGCCGCAACCCCCATTCACAAGCCTAGCAGAGTTCGAGCAGCAATTCCGAGCAGCGTTCCTGCCACCTGGTTACGAGTTACAAATCTTGAGAGAACTCGAGCTCCGAACGCAACATCCGAACGATGGCCGGGTTAAATATGTTCGCGAGTTAAAAGAGGTCACACGAAGAGCGCAACCTAGTGCCTTCGAGTAGGAGATTAGAGCTCGGATCCTCAGACAATGTCGCCCAAAGTGCCACGTGGACCTACACGGCCGCACCTTTGAGGCCATTGAAGAGCTAGACCGGGAAGTGAACGGCAGATGTGAACGACATTCTGCCGTTCACATCTGGACATTCAAGAACCATCAAGACGAGTGTCGCTAGCACGGCTCTAATCTCTGCCCTACACAAATCGTGTGAGCATCAAATAGGGCAAAGTTTTGAAACATTCTGCCGTTCACATCTGGACATTCAAGAACCATCAAGAGGTGTGTCGCTAGCACGGCTCTAATCTCTGCCCTACACAAATCGTGTGAGCATCAAATAGGGCAAAGTTTTGAAAGACAGATGTGCCGCCTGCGAGATTCGGGATATCCAACTAGTCTTATGGTGCCAGTCTGTGAGAACATATGCAAAAAATTGAAGCATACAAGGCAGGAGAACGGAGACGAAGACGCAACTCGACGGAAGATCGTGGTGCTACCGTACATTCATGGAATTACCCACAAATTGAAAAATATTGCAGCAAGAAATGACGTACAAGTAGAATGCTCCGCGCCCAACAAATCATACTATATGTGCAGTGAAGTAAACCGAAAAAGTAAGAAAATATTCTGCAACACGGCCCACAGAACGCAGTACCTCCCATGCACAACAGGAGTGGTGTACCACATTCCCCTGTCTTGCGGGAAATGCTACATCGGCCAAACAGGCCGATGTATCAACGACAGAGCCCGTGAGCATGCAGCGTCTCTAAAGGGAACAGCGGCAGGACATCTGGCAGCTCATTGGAGGACATGCCAGTGCAGTGTAGCTTTGAACAGTACCACCATTCTCGCAAAAAACAACAATCCTCATGCACGCGAAATGCTCGAGGCGCTCGCCATCGAGGAGTACGCCAAGGATTGTGTCAGCACGCCATCAATCACCATACACAAGAAAGAAAGACAATACCTACGGAATGTCACGCCCCAAATAACAACAGCACGAGCATGTGGCGGGTTAGTTCACAAACAATAATTTGCTAGGAATACTGTGTAAATGATTTGTAAATTTTTGTATAAGTGTAAATATCGGAAGGGATCTTTAAAAGTGGAATAGGGCAATTTATATAATAGGTTTATCGCGCTCTACTTGGGACTCATAAGGAAGGAGCAAAAGCGCAAGGAAGAAGTTTACTCTAAATTATCGTTGGTAGTCAGCTTTGTGTCATATCCTGTCCTTTTTGTCTTTGTGTTCTAGTTATTTCTAAAGTTCAAGCTGATATATTTACAAAAGATTGCCTTCCACCGCCTTTGGCCGCAAGCTCTTTCGCACCCGCATGTGCTTGGCAGGGCGCGATGCAATCCCGGCGCCAAGAGCTCCACGGGACGGGCACAGAGTGCCCAATCAAAGCAGCCGGAGGCGCTCCAGTTTTGGTTTAATGCGGGGCCACTGGAGGACGTCCGAAGGGCGCCCTGGTGCAGGCGACTCAAATAAGTGTTCGGACCAATGCCAAAACTGTGGACAGCGCGGCCACTTCCAAAGAGTGTGCCCAAATACAAACCAGAGGCAGAACGAAACAAATGGTGGAAGGGCTGGAAGTCGGTGGAAGGGCTGGAAGTCAGCGGAAGAATTGTGGAGGTCCGCTCAACCCTCGCGCGCCTCTGTGCCTTGAAGATCCTGGGGGTCACGTGGCGACTTAATCGGGAGACTATTACAGCCGGCGCCGATGAACCCCACTGCAGAGCCGCCGGTGGCGACTATCACAGCCGGGATCATGCACGCAGCGACACTTGTTCCATCGATATGTTGCATTCAGCCTAACATCGAAATGATGGAGCCACGAATGTCAATCACTCTGCTCGGTTTTCGTTTTGCATCGCTTTTGGATACCGGGGCTGCTCTCTCGCTTATAAGAGACGCTGCCTATGAACTATGCAAAAATGAAAATATAGCCTTTCGTTCGTCAGACACACGGCTGCAGCTAACCTCCGGTCGAACGAAATCGGCGGGCGAGCCCTAAGGCTAAACATTTCATTTAATGAGAAGAATTGTCGTCAGCGCTTTTTTTTTCTGCCGAAACTCGCCGTACCCGTGATCCTGGATAGAGATCTTATTGCAGGCGAATACATGGCGCTCGTCCTCTTTGGTGGCGGCTATCGGCAGGGAAACCAGGCGGACCTGACTTCGTTTACCTGACGAGAGAACTGCATCACTGGCCCAACCCTCTAAGCCCACTTCACAACGCCTGCAGCTGTCCTACCATCCGAAATCTCCGATACCCTGCACAAGTACAAGGCAACAACTTCCAAAAGAGGCAGCTGGAACACGCCCCGGGACCGTTTTATTCGATGTTCACTTAACGACGAGGAAAATAAAACATCCTGCTGCATGACACTGGAAGTGGTGAGTCACCGTTTAGGAGGTGCAACGTACGCCCGATCAGTGTGCACAAAAGAGAACTCCTGTATGCAGCTTCTCATGACATTCTTGACACCGGTGCTGTACGTGAGTCAAAAAGCACTTGAGCATTTCTTGCCGTTCTCGCTGCGAAAAAAAAAATATAGAACTGCCGGACTCTGCGTAGATTACAGACGGCTCAACGAAGTGTCAGTACGGGACAGTTACCCTTGTCCCAGCATTTCCTCTATAATGTACGCACTTGGTAATCAGACGGTGTTCATTACGAAAAACTGCAGCCGTGGATTCTCTCGGGTCGAGGTGTATCCGCTACACGTGGAAAAGACCACTTTCATTTTCCACAAAGGGCTGTACGAGTTTACCCGCTTGCCGTTTGGTTAGTCCAACTCGCCAGCGATATTTTAGCTTTTGATGGACGTTGTGCTCGGAAGCGCAAAGTACGAATTCGCGATAACATACATTGGTGACGTTGTTTTTCTTCCCGCGTACCTTCGAGGAGCATCTCGAACACTTGACTGTCGTGCTTGAGCGGATGCGGGACGCGGGCCTAACAATCAACCAGGGAGAGTTCTGTTGCCCGAGCCCAAAATTAACCTCCTCGGATTTGTTGTCGGTACAGGCACGCTGCGCGAATGAATGAAATCAGCGATATCTCGAACTGATTACATTCTATAGGGAGTTCATTCCTTACTGCTACGAGATTTCTGAGCCGCTTAATCACCTTTTTCACAAAAGAGTCAAGTGGTATTGGAGCGAACATCAACAAAACGCATTCATAGCCTTATCAAAGGCAGTGACAGAAAACGCGTGTCTGCAACTTCTTGACCTTAACCAACCATTCGTTTTGCAGGACGCAGTGGCGTCAGAGCTGTTCTACTGCAGGAACATGACGGTATACTTCGGCAGGTTGCTTTCGCAAATCAGACTCTCAATTTAGCAAAGTATAACTACATTGTTGCAGAAAGAGAATGCTTAGCCATAGTCTATGTGTTAAAACGATCTGACATGTATTTAAACGGCGCGACAATCTAATTTCAATATGACCACTTAGCGCATGGCTGAATAGACTTCGGAACCCCGCTGGTCGCCTCGCTCGTTGGCCACTTACGCAACAGCACTACGACTACACTATTCTGTACAGGCCGGGTGCTAATAACCAAACTGCTGATGCACTTTTCAACCCCCCCCCCCCCCCACCCCTTTTCCTGAAGAGCACGTGCAGGAAGTTCCAGGTCTGGTTGCTGCCTAGTAGGGTACTTTGTTGGGCTAGTTGGTTCATCTTAGTTAAACAATTAAAATAGCGCAAAAAAAGACAAGGGCAAGAAGTATACAGGAAAAGCGCTTGTCTTGTATACTTCTTGTCCTTGTCTTTTTTGCGCTATTTTATATGTCTAACTGGTTGCAGTCGTTAATACAACAAAGGGACTATCTGACTCACGGTGGGAAACATTGGTTTCAAGAAAAAATCTTCTCAAGGCCCCGCACGACGATGGGCTCTGCCAACAAGTGACTGTCTGGCTTTCAGCAACCAGCCCGTTCAACACCAAGGGTGATGAACTGTTCGACTTCTTTTTATTAAGCAGTGACGAACTCCTATTGCGCTAAACCCCTCAGGCTGATGATTACCTGAGGAGTTCTGCGTTTCAAACAGTGATACCTCAGAAGTTACGGAAGTCCATTATATACATGCCCAGCTTTTCCTTGGCCGGACACAGCAGTGGGAGCAACATTTACGACAAGTTGTCCCAGATTGCGACTTGGCCCGGCATGCGGCAAGATGTTTTGAGGCACGCGCATAGTTGCCCATCATGACAGAAAGCGAAGGCACGTGGTGGTCAACCCCATGGCCTCATGCAACCGAACGTGAGCCAGAGCCCTTTCGCAGATCTGTTGTTGGGAGGTCATGGCTTCCTTTGCACGTAGCCCACGTGGAAACCAGTACTTGTTCGTAATAAAAAAGCTACCGTATTTTCCCGATTCTAAGCACCCTCCGATTCTAAGCACCCCCCCCCCCCCCCCCCACACACTTTTCCACTTTCGCATCCGTACCCTGTGTACATAGAGATGCCAAGGACGTGCACCGTGAATGAAGTAGGCGCCTGAGAAGTAAAAGTGCGTACGACTGGCTATGAGAAGCAAAAGGTGACCATAATACTGTGCATCACAGGCGATGGTTGGAAACTTGCTCCCTACATCATCCTCAAAAGACTAGTCGTGAGAGTGACTAGTCGACCGTGGTGCAAACTGGTGACAAACGGGCTACTCTCCAGTCTTTACTTTATTTCATTTAGAACATTTATTCTTTATTTTGATCGTAATAAATTCATATTTATTGTGCAAATTTCGTATTTTCGGGGCATGTTCCGTATATACCCCCCCCCCCTCTTTGAACACGCGGGTGTGAAAAAAGGGGGTGCTTAGAATCGAGTAAATACGGCATTTCACAAAGTGGGTAGAGCTGTCTCCTTTACGAAAGTTGGACTCACGAAATATATAGGACTGTCTGGTTCAATTATTCCCACGTTTCGGTTTCCCGGCAAGCCTAATTCCGGATAATCCGTCATATTTTACTTGCAAATTGTTCGTCGATGCACGCGCGGTTCTGGGAATCCAACATAAACGGACTTCGCTGTATCTTCCACTGGCACATATAAATGTAGGAGTAAATCGAAACCTGAAGATGATGCTTGTTGCTCGTACGGAGCGCCACAAAGAGTGAGATGCGTAGCTCCCAGAAATGGCTTTCGCCACCCGCACAACGGTTAACCGGTCCACTGGGCTCATTGCTGCCCAGCTCAATTTTGGCGAAGAACTTGCTTTTCCTCTTACTAACACTCTCCGTTCGACAGAGCCCAGGGCACAGGACCGCAACTATACCAACTTCGCAGACAAACTGCGAAAGTGTGTCACTAACAACCTGGAAGAAGCCCGGGAGAACCTCGGCTTTGCCAGACTGTAGCAGTCCGACCAGTACAACCAGGGTGGCCAAAACCTGCATTTCGAAATGGGAGGCTTAATTCTCAGGCGGATTCACCCCTTAAGTGACGCGGCAAAAAACTTTACGGCCTCACTGTCCAATAGTTGGGATGGTCCATTCCGTGTAGGCAAAAAAGCTTTCCCCGTTTATATACACGCTAATTCACCATTCCAGTGGGGAGTCCACAGGACCAACTCCTTTCAACAACAATTGAACATCCCGGAAGATCGTTTTTCGCAGGATCGAACCGATGCCGACGATGGCCTCCCCCCCCCTCCCCTCTTTCTCAACGCCGTACATGCAACCTGCGACGTAGGTGATGGCTGAAGGAGAAGTCATGCAGCGGTAGGCAATATTCCTTTTATTTTTCTTTATTTTGAGTTTCTAGAGTTGTACGTCGTATATTAAAACACGAATCTGGTCGCCTTTTTGAGGAGGAAATCCTGCTCGATTATGTGCCCAAACCAGATCCTTAATTTGTTTTTGTGCATTATAGAACGAATGGTTACACATAAAAGTAACCAATATCAATGTCTTCTGAACAATGAAGATGGATCATAGTCAATGCCGCCAGCAGTCCCGGTCATCTGGACTGCAGGGGTCTGTGACACGTGAAGGTCCCAGTCACCGAGGGCGGCAACCGGCCAGGTCCACCCAATGGAAGCGCGGCCAGCAGGCAAGACGAGCCCATTGGCGGCCAACGAAAACGGCCTCTACCGGCGATGCAGGGAACGGCCGCAAAGGACGGTCACGACCTGGACAGCCCTTGTTTGGGACGCCTTCCGAGGTTGGGCATAGTACTTGAGCTGGAGTGACCAACCCCGGCCAGAGCGCGCCGGCCCCGCTGCTGCAGCACCTGAACCGTTCCGGGGACAAACAAACGTTGGAGGAACGCCACCGCACAGGCCGGCGGCGCACTACACCTAGGAGGAGACACGCCTCCTTCGCCCGCTCTGTGCGGTTCCTGAGATATGACGGTCGGCCCACCTCCAATTAATCCTCTTCGAAGAGCTGTTGTTGTTTTAAGCGTTGAAATATATTTAAAACCAAGAAGGGGTGGGGCGAGGAAAACCGGAACAGTGTGGCCACTCCTTCTAATGGTGTTCGAAGAGCGACAGACGCGGACCGGATCGCCCGGATAAATCGTACCGGGGACCGCGACTTTGAGCGCACCACAGCTCTCATACTGCGCCGCCGTCCACACCTCCTGCAACGACAACCTCCTCCCAACAACAACGACGACGATACGCTCATGTAGATGCCTGACGCTTAGGGCGAAGGGGGGGGGGGGGGGGGGGGGGGAGGGTGCGCGAGGGTCCGCCACCGCGCCCAGGGTGTACTATTTTATTGGAGCATTTTACCTTGTGAACTTTCAAGGCGTGACGTCGTTCCTGTGAAGAGTCAGGCTCACCTCCGTTCCTGCGTAATTCAATGCAGACGGCAGCGTTTGCCAGCGATGAGCTCGGTCGTCCCTGGCGAAGGCATTTTTACTACTTTCAAGGATGTTCTAACTTTGCAAAAGAGCGAAGCGCCTTGAAATTAAACAAGGTAAAGTGCACCACAATATACACTGCTGAGGAAATGATGCCCGTTGCGTGCAGGCGCCGATTTTCCCGGCTGAGTTTAGAGCGTTATCTGAGACTGATACCTTGGGACACTATCACTCTACTGCGGTGTTTCCAGCTCGGCGAGCATTCAACGTGCGCTGTGCGATATAGCGTGCAGTTAGGGAAAGCATTGGCATGATATGGTGCTGCCCACTTTTGCTCACTGGAAAATAATAATGCAGGCATCACATGTCGTTTACACGCTTGGTCATTATCTTATGTACCCTTTTTTATAGTAACTATTGGACGCCAGGAGATTTGACGGAGGGACGAAGACTGTGATCCGGCAAATTCCTTTCCACATTAACGGTAAGTGAGTGCTGTGAAAGCAAAGACGAAAGTGAGGATGAAGCAGGTTCCTGCAGAAGTGAGTGCCAGAGACAAGAAAAGTTCCTCAAAGTGAAAAAAAGTGTTCCCTTGAAAAGGATTCAAAAGAAAAAGAGTTCAACAGGAATCAAGAGCCACCACAGAGTGTCACGGGCCTGGATACTTCATTCCAGTTTTTTTAATGCCCCTCAACTGATGACGTGTCCAGAGTGACGTTTGAGGGGACCATCCTGTTTTCAACTCAATGCCACCCTGAACACCATATTCAGGTTTCAGTCTCACCTATCCACGCGGGATGTCCTGATCCAGATCAAGGAAAACATCCTCGACTGAATCTCTCGTACGACGACGTAGGCGGTCCTGGCCCTGGACATCAAGGGCGCCTTCGACAACGTCAGCCATACGATGGAGCTCGAAAACCTGGCCTCGACCGGGTGCGGACCATGAATGTACGATTACGTGCGGCACTTCCTGAGCAACCGCATGGCCACCATCAGCGTCGAGTACATCCGCACCCTCTATGCAGACGACGTTGACGATCTAAACTACGTCGGCATTGAACGAAAAAAAGCTAGACTCGCTCCAAAAGTCCCTCGAGACGGTGCAGAACTACCTCGAGGCCGGCAACTTCCAGTGCGCCCCCGATACGTCTGGGCTCGTTCGGCCTCCCCATTCACATATCGCAATGCGAGACGATCCAGATAGTGCTCGCCCTTCGGCACAAGATCTGGGTGGCACCAATCCCGTGGTACATGAACCTATCCCTTCATCATGGTCGCCGGACGGCTCTGGCCAGGGGTCTGCGACGAACTTGCGGCTACCGGGACAACGTCCTCTACACGGAAGCGGCAATCTACACCGGCCAGCACTCTAAGAAAAATGTGGGAAAAATGTAGCAACGACGCGTCTTCCTCGCTTCTACTGACGCGCCCCCAAGCGGACACGAGAAAAGAGGAGGAACGAAATGTTTTTCTCTTTCTGCAGGCAGACGGGAGAAAGCTTTCGCCCTCCCGACTCATATTCTTTCGGTTTCGCTTTTCGAGCACGTCGCGCACGTTGTCGAATACATGTTGTTGAGTTGATGGAGCTTCAGTGGCAGCAAAGGCCGCCTGTAATTCCGTCTTCTAGTCCAATCGTGCAAAACATTTCGCTTGCATTGAAGTTTTTATCACTAATTTTATCAAGCGAGCAAACGAAGCCGCTAGAAACAGCGAAGTTCCGGAGCAGTGCCAGCAGCGCTACGCACACTGGGCAAGACGGTCGTCTCCGGATTGCGGGATCCACGCGGAACCACAGTAGCGGAACCACGCGGAACTGTGCTGACGTTCTCGACGTTATGGAAATCTCAGGAACTGCGTCCAAGACAGGCCGGTTTCGCGGCCGGCTGCCTGGGTGCCTTCCGTGTTGAGTTTGGTTCGGTTTTCCTATGCCGAATGGCAGCCGGCCTTCAACGTGGTTCTGTATTTCTGTGTGTCAGCAACATAGCAGCAACATCGTGATGGCAGTGTTGTGGGTTGTGAACATATGACTGGAATTATCGCCGATGTGACCGTGTGTTCGCGTATCAGTGGCGTAACAAGAAGATGAGATGACGTAAACTGTCGGGCATTGATGTCGCTGGTCGGACCGTGATCGGGGGCGGGGGGGTGTCGCAGGTTGACATACCGATTTAAATTAAAAAGTTTAAGACCACTTGAGGGATTAGGTGCAATCGATCTACGTGCGGATAGTCATGTTGGAACGCTGGTCTGAACAGTAAGCTTCTATCGTACAGTGGCCAATGTGACTGTCGGTTGTTTCCTCCCAGAGGGCAATTGCGCTCTGGGGAAAGGACTGAACAGCACGAAATTATGACGGAAAGTACGTATATTTACAGTGTGAAAGTTTAGTATTAAAAAAGAATAGTAGGTAAAATAAAAAAAAGCTACCCTTTATTTTGCTGTTTAAATATACTACGGTTCCTGGAGAAACGGCGTCCAAGTGGGGCGCTGGGATGAGTGCTAGAAGTTTTCGAGGTCGCCACGGCGTAGCTCTGTACACTTAAAGGCCGACGTACACTTCGCGCTTTTCACTTTTGCCCGCCTCCCCCTTTCCCGTATCCTCTCCACTTTTTAGTTTGCCCCTACATGGCTTCCCTCGCAGCTTAGGGGAGGGGAGCGCTAAGAGGATTATCTTCCCTGCAAAAAACCGAGGTTGTACGTCGGCCTTTAACACCTGCCCCAAGTAGCGGCTTCGACTGCATTTGAGTTGATCGAAAAGCGATTTCTCTACCCATGAAGCATCACTTGAGCTGAGTGAATATCCGCTCTACAGAGATTAATTCAAGACGGCAATTGCAGCAGTGCGCGAACAGCACAAATAGAAAGACAAACACTACAATAGAAATACAGGTTACGACGTGCCGTGCGGGGAAACAAACTCATGGCTTCGAACCGCATTGGAGCGGCCTGATTTATTGGCTTTCAAATAATACGGCATGTTCGAGCGTTTACTTTTTAATAACATATTCATCCCCTGACCCATTTAAAATACTCTCAGATGTATGACATTGCTGAAAAAAAAATCAACACGCTGGGAATATATTTTTTTTATTGCTTAGGCAGTCACCGAGAAATTCCGTACGTTTAAAACGACCAGTATAAAAGACGGAAACGCGAAGCTGGTGTGTAGTGTTTGGGTTAGTATGCCGTTGTATTGATGTTTCTATGTGCCATGTATTTGTATGCGCTCAATGCATGTTCGCCTGATGCTTGTAGTATGCGTAATGTGTCTACATGTGTGTACAGTAGAGGTTCCCGAAGCGCAATAGTCGCCTGAGGAAATAAAAATCTTGTTTGTAGAACATGAATTGGGCGGCACCTAGCTCCACCTAGTCTAGCTACTTCCAATTACTCTGCATAACCCTGCCATCTGGTGGCAAGCGATTTAACTTTCTTTCACGCTACGCGGTGAACAGCGGCTTCGAGTTTGTTCTTCTGAGAGCAGTTTTTTGTTTCGCGGATTGGTTCGCCATTCCTCCGTGATGTGCGGTTGACCAAGGAATTGTGACTCGAGGAACAGCAAAGGTAAGACGTAAAGTGCGCGAAGTAACTGGGTGTCCGTTGTCTCCGTTTAACGTCGCAGTGCTGACGACGAGAAGACTGAGTAACCGTTTTTGAAACGCAAGGTTCTGTACTTGCAGGGGGAATCTAGCTTCGGAAATAAACACAGTTCGCGCGAAGCTCGTGTTACGCTTTTATTTGCTGCTCCTCTCGTCCCGTGCAAGAAGCGTAACGTCCTCGTTAAGCCTTATTGAGCTCGATTTGCCCGGTTCAGTGCCGCCATAATGAGATGCAGGCGACGGAGGAATTATTTGCTGCCCTGCTTCAGGGACGAAAGTTTCTCCCTTTCTGAAGGAACATAGGTTACAAGACCGTTCCTCCCCTGAGGAAGGACTATCGATACCCCTTTTTCTAAGTGTTAAGCCGCTGCGGCGGTGTGTGATCGACAGCGACTTCGACACAGACGTCGCGGCCGCGGTCCGCACCATCCATCCGGTAGTGGCGGAGGAGGTCGGGATCGCCCTGGCAATCGTCTCCCCACGAAGTAAGACCACGTGACCATCCGTTCAGACTCGCAAGAGGCCATTAGTTGTTCTTGTGAAGGGAGAGTCCCCCCGCGAGCCTTTTGCATCCTATTGAAGAGCCCCAAGGTCCCCGGCGTGGAACTGGTCTTGATCCCTGACCACGAGTCTATCGACGGAAACCGGCAAGCACACGCAGTAGCCCAAACCTGCATCCCTTGAGCGCCGTCACGCAAAGACGGATCACACCCGGTCCCGAACCAGTACTCCGAAATATTCGCCCCCCTACGCGGCCGGAGGCAGTTGTTCCCCCGCCCGACCGGTCCCTTTTCGAGAGGAGGTCGCAACCTGGTGTCAGATAGACACAGGCACAGGCACACACCTAACTAATATACATATATTTTACCCAGACAGACAACCGGATAGGTGACCGCACTACGGAGAGTTTCCTGACTCTTTCCCACGCTGTGTGGGCCTGCCAACTAACCCCTCACTGGCTCCCATCCCTGATCCTTCGCGCGAGACCTGGGAAGCTGTGCTGATTGTTATGTCGACTCAAAACCAGCGATATTTGGTGGAGCGGCCAAGACTAGCGGAAAGAGAGCCCACCTAGAATAAGTTTCTTTTTATGCTATAAAGTTTTTTTTTTCTTTTCCTCCTTTTCTACCCTGAAAAGCCTTTCTCAACAAATGTAGATGGGCTTGAAAGGATCCCTCGGCTTGTATCTCTTAATATCAATTATTCAGCTCTCAGGCACCTGTCACTACTAGAGGTCTGGCATTGGACACGACAAATGTTCTCAAGTGATGAACCAGAACCATTGAAGGGAATTGAAGCGGTTTCTCCACTTCAACAATAACGACAATTTTGTACCTCCGGATGAAGTTGGGAATGATAAGTGGTGAAACATGAGACTACTTCTTGAGTTTTACGTCAGCAGTTAAGCTGAGTGTCAAGAGAAGAAAAGAAGTGCTTTGTAGAACATGCCATGCCCTTCAAGGAACGTAGCCTGGTGAAACTCTACAACGCAAAGAGGCCACATCGCTGGGCTACGAGGTTTTGTCACCTCGTGGATAATTTAACTTCGGCTATGACTTTGAGGTGTCAGGATTGCCGTGGACATCTAGCAGCTCTGAGGTGAACGTAACCTGATGAATGCCAGCAGTGACGCGGTCGTGAGGCTGGCCCTCACCACCCCAAAGCACATTCGCCACCAGCTGTACTTTGACAGCTGGTTTACTTCTGTTCATCTGCAAGTATTTTTAGAGAATGAGAGAGTCCACTGTTTCGGCACCGTGCGGAAAACGACCACCTGGCTGCACGCTTCCATAAGAAAGCGAGTTGAGAGACAGATGAACGTGTGGAGAAAGGGTGTGCCAGGTGTCCGGAATAAGATTATCATCATCAATGTGGCGTGACAACAAGACAGCCACCATCCAGTCCACATTTGCCAAATTAAAGCTGCAGGTGAAGTCAATTGTTACTTCGCGAAATTCAAAATGCAAAAGATCGTGCGTGTCCAAACGTCGTGCTTGTTCATTATATGCACATGGGCAGAGCGGCTCTCTTAGACTTGATGCTGGGTTATTGATCCGAAATTCATTTAGAAAGTGGTATCTGCTGCAGCGGCACTGCGCAAAACTGGAACGCCGCACGAGAGGAAGCGCACTGCGAGACCCAGCTGTAAGCTGAACGTGCCCATCCGGGCAAGCGAGAGGAGGTTCCCGTCGATGCCACTGCCGAGAACTTATGTCCGCCTAGACAAAGTGGAACACATGTCAATACGGCTCAAAAACAACTGTACTGTCTGCTGCACTATTGAACTCGCCTCACGAAGGTTTCAGGCCATAAGTACAATGTTGCACTTTGTTTCAATAAGGGGTGCAACTGTTTCAAGTAATTTCATTATAAGCGCAATACCATGATTCTCGGCACTGTGGTGTCACAATAATAAGTGCCGTCATTGGATTTTTTTAGCGCTCCACTAATTTGTACTGTCAGATGGAAAGCGTCTTTCTTTACAAGAAAATTCGCACTTTTGCACCTACTCTTGTAATCACAATTTAGTCTCGTCCACTTAAGATACTTTTTTCTGGAAGTTTATAAAACATCTTCGCAACTGTATTTTCTATCATATATAACATGCGACAGTAATGTGGAAGTAACGTCAGAACCGTATCGTTTTGCTCAAAACTAATGTTGATGTGAGTCTTTTCGTGTCATATGGAAGCTGGCGTGAATTGTTAGAGCGAAAATCAAACTTCGTGCGCAAGGATCAGCTTAATATAATTAGAAAAGCAATATTGCCCTATTTAAAATTCCATCAAGATACGTAATTTGGGACACTGACTGCCAGTCAGCAGCCTTGGTGGAACGTAATGGACCATCAGACGTCATCTGATGAACCATCAGATGACGTCTGACTGCCACTGCCAAGGGAATCTCATCAACAAGGGCAGCATTTATATAAGAATAAAGCTATACGCACTCATAAATATTGCCAAATGCCTCTATAAAACAAAATGTTCGAGAAAAAAAAAGAAAAAAAAAGCAGGACCACCGCGGATCGAACTTGCGACCACTTCCATACAAATCGGACACCTTAACCCCTATGCTATGCCATCTTTTTTTTTTTCTTTATTCAGTGCATAAAATCAGTCTACCCAGATCTTGTGGGCAGATACTGAATTAGAATTTCTTCATACATAACAGGTCATGCAACAGGTCCGCCCAGTCTGGTGTATTGTCGGTAAATTCAAAAACACTCTTCACTTGGCAAACAAGCTCCGTGAAGTATTGCGGCGCTGACTTTGGTTTCGCCGCTGCGTGTCTTACATCCATACGAGATTTCCATACCGAAAACAAACCAGGCACCATAATCATATCAAGTGGGACACTTTCATTTTTCTCAATAGGGAGAAAACGAATGGTATCTGTTGTTATTTCTGTCTTTTTTATAGTGCGCTTCAGGACGTCCCAGAACATAACAGCATCCCAGCAATTAATAAACACATGCTCAATTGTTTCCGGTTGTTTACACAGTAGACAGTTCACACCCCATGGTACAAATATTCCCCTCCCATCTAACCACACTTTTACAGGCAACGTGTCGCTATGCAGCCGGAAAAAGAACGATTTTGCGGCTGGGGGGATGTACATCTTTTTCAGGCGGACCAGAACATTGCCTCCAGGCATGTCAGTAAACAAAGATCTATACAATGGAGCAGGAAAGAGGCTATCAATCAGATCCCTGGTCAGCTTTTTTTCTGGAGACAGTAAACAAGTACTCCCGCGAGTAACGTACCATCAAAAATTCACACGCGTGCACAACTCTTTACAAACCCAACCAGATTAGCGGGGGTGCCACTAGCGGAAGAGACAAGAAGAGACGGTAAGTAGGGTGCTATTCTAGTTTGAAACATGACTTGTAAAAAGGGGTGTTTTTGATTTCGCAGGAAGAAGAAGCGTGCAATAACTTGTCGGACAAACAGATGTGAAAGTCCAAGTCCTCCCTTAGAAACTCTAAGAAAAAGGTTGTATCGTCTCATTGGTTCAACGGTACTTTTCCATATAAAACGGCAAACACTCTATGCATTTTTTGTATACTGGTGCGAGCACAATGCATGACCTGCAGTACATACCACAGCTTGGCAACAAGGAATACATTGCGTACAGTTGTTCTAGTAAAAATAGACAAATCTCGACCGCACCATTTGGCGGCCCGTTCTCTCAGCTCCTCAGCAACGCTAGCCCAATACTCTGTATTAGTTCGCATGTATTGTAGTGGGGCCCCTAGATACTTGCTGGGTGAGGTACTCCATTTAACACCTTTAAAATACTGAGGGGTTGTATCCCAGTCGCCGTGCCAGGTGCCAATACATTTATCGATATTTACTGAGGCGCCTGTTGCATTACAAAAATATTTACAGTGCTCTAATACGCTAGTAACGCTTCCTTTGTTACTACAAAAAACAGCAATATCATCTGCATACGCTAAAACCTTAGTTTCTGCTTCCCCCATTCGAAAACCCTGAACTTGACTCGACCGGATAATACTCAAACACAAGGGTTCTAAATAAAGGGAAAACAATAGCGGCGACATGGGGCAGCCTTGCCGTACAGAAGAAAGGACTTTAATTATAGGGGATATTGAATTATTTATAATTAATCTAGTCGAGCATCCTTTATAGGCCATTTTAACGCCTTCGATGATAATCTTGCCCACGTTAGCTCGTTCTAAAACCTCCCACAATACATCATGACACACTTTATCAAATGCCTTGGCTAAATCTATTTGGAGCATTGCAACAGGGCTTCTTTCCGCAGAAGAACTTTCTAAGGTTGTTCGGGCTACGTGAATATTCGTCTGAATAGATCTGCCTTTAATGCCACAGGTTTGATGTTCTCCGACCAATCCACAAATTACATGTTGAAGTCGTTTAGCTAGAATTCTTGCAAAAATTTTATAGTCAACATTAGATAGCGCTATGGGTCGATACCCAGTAACTCGCTGTCGCACACTATCGTCGTCTGATTTGGGAATAAGTACAGTGTGGGATCGAAGAAACGATGGGGGCAACGCTTTAAGGTCATACGCTTCGTGTATAACTTTAAGGAGAAAAGGGGACAGTTCTTTTTTAAATTTTTGGTAAAACTCTGCGCCCAGACCATCTGGGCCAGGCGTCTTGTTTGCCGCTAAACCGTCAATAGCGTTCTCTACTTCTATCAGGGTCACCGGTTCTTCGAGCCAATCTTTTCCTTCATTCGACAGCTCAGGCGCCTCCCGAACCAACATTCGAATGTCTGTCATCGTAGTCGGCAAGCCGTGCCCTCCAAAAAGTTGCTCGTAATGCTCAAAGAAAGCATGTTCGATGGTATCTTTAGTATTGCAGATAACACCCCGGTGCTCAAGGACGGATATTTCTTTTTCCAAGGCATATTTCCTCTCGTAAGCCAAGGCACGACTAGTGGGTTGTTCCCCTAAAAGAAATTTTTCCGCTCTCGCTCTGATTATCGCACCACGATAACGCTCTTGGTGGAGGCTGTCTAGTTTGGCTTGTATCTCTTTTATTGCTGAATGATTGGAACCGGGGGATTCTTGCTCATTTTTTAGAAGGTTACTCAAATATTGCGACAATACTTTTTCCTCATTTGTTTTTTATACCTTTAGGACAGACGCCCTTTCTATTGCCCGTAACTTAACATCGTCCTTGAAGTATTCCCACTTTTCTATGCAACTAGGGCCATTACCTGTGCATTCCGCTTGAAATGCTTCCTTTACTCGCTTACAAAAATTATCGTCCATCTGCAAACTGCTATTTAATTTCCATAGTTCCCATTGCATTTTCGATGTCCTCTTCCTGCCGCAACCTAACGTAACAGTGACAAGACAGTGGTCGCTAAAAAAAAGCGGTTTTACTTGATAGCCCGATACGAGATTGCTCATCTCGGAGGAAACATAAACTCTATCCAATCGCGCGTGGGACGAGCGCTGAAAATGTGTAAAACGGAATTCTTTCCCCGCGTTTTCGAGGTGGGCTACATCCTCTAAATTATATTCGCCTATTAATTCGTTTAGTAATGCAGCACTCCGATCGTAATGCTTCTTGGGAGTTACCCTATCGGCTACACTGCATACACAATTGAAATCCCCTAAAACCACGGGTTTGCCACACTGTAAATAGCGTTCTAAATTTTGAAAAAAACATAAATCTCTCATTTATCTTATTTGGCGCATAAAGGCATATTGCCCGCAAATCTTGATTTTGCCATTTTAAATCGCAAATAATAAGACTGCCCTGATCATCTGTGATAACGTTCGCAACACTGATATGTCTGGACTTTTTAAGAAACAGAAAACACCCAGCAGACATTCCAACGGAGTGGCTTACACACACCTCGTAAGAGCGAAGAAATGGTTTTAGCGCTTGTTCTATGTGCTGACTATTTTCCATTTTTGTTTCTTGTACAGCCAAGATATCTAACTCTTGTTCATATACTAGGCGCTGGAGTTGACACTGTTTCTTACGCATGTTCAGTCCACACACATTTAAGGTCGCAAAGCGAAGAGGCTCTAAAGGTGCATTCATACTTTTAAGCGTGTCCAAACAAATCCTGCATTCTCATGAACGATTTGCTATTCAACACTCACTGCGTATTCTTTGCGTTGCGATCGTCTGTGGGCACTCGGGGTTTATGTACTCGCCGGGGTTTCTTGGAGCCCTGCTGTTCCCACGGCACTGAACTTAGTTCCGTTTCATCGAGAAAGTCCGGGTCGGCAGGTGGGGCCAGCTGTCTTTTGCCTGCCAGGTTGCTCGCGGTCATATGGTCGTCTTGTCCCATGGCTGCGCCTGGCTGCTCCACTTGATCGCCGTTCTCCTCATCGCAGCTTGGTGTCTCCCGCGGCCTTGTCCTTCCTGAGCCTGAGGCCTCACATCCCCCTTCGTTTTCCTTTTCGGACGCCGACATCTTTGAGGGTCCCCCTTGAGACGCCGTTCCTCGTCCGTCGTTGCTTGCCATTGTGCTTGACTTCTTCTTTCTTTCGTTCCTCAGAGTCGACTGCGAAACGGCTTGCATGACTTCCTCTGCTTCGGTCGCGTCCATGAACATCTCGGACTCCTCTTGATCCTTGAGGTCTCGAGCAACAGAAGCGTACGTCACCGCGCGGTCTTCCGTTGCGTGCCCAAAACGATGGCAGCCGGCGCATCGAGGAGTGCGACAGTCCCGCCGGATATGGCCTGTTCGCCTGCATCGCAGGCACAAAGGGGCCCTCCCTGGTACCAGGACTATAACTTTGCAGCCTTCCAGCCGTATCTCGTGGGGGATGTCGTCAACCGTCGTACCGCCTTTGAGGGTCAGCTGCACAAGCCTCGTGTTGAATTCGACATTCTCGAAGCCTCGTTCGCGGAAGCATTCCCGAGTAATGCTGGATACCTTGCTGAACCTTTCAAGCTCCTTTTGCACCTTAAAGTTGGGAACATCATATGAAACCCAATGGAGCTTTATCTTGACTTCGTTCTTTGCTGGGTCAAACACGAGGCACCTCCCTTCCTTGACAGTTAGCTCTTTTGCTGCCACCAGCTTTTGTTTCGCAGCTAATGAGTGCAGTCTCAACATCCAGACATGATTCATCTGGTACGCACCTGCCGACGCCAAGTCTTTCAGAACGTCCAACTTTTCGAGTTCAGCGCGGAAGTCTTGTATCCGGTAGGGCCGTGTTTTTACGTCACAATGTAGAAACACTGCGTTCGTCGCTATGTATCCAGCAGGCAGGGGTGGCAGATGAACAGCATATTCCAGCTCAGCAGTAGATGCCTTATCACCACGGCCCGTCTGGGCCATTATCGCCGCTCCATCGGAGCTCGACATTCCGCGTCCGTCCGCTGCGGCGTCCGGAAGTGGAATCCCTTATGATATGCCATCGCTTAGGAAGCACGATTTGACCAATCGTTTTATACGAGATGCTTTGGCTGCAAATGCAGTTAAGCCTTCAGCATGTTATGCAAAGCACTCGTACATCACTCGCCGTACTTCAGTTCTACTCACCTGCCATGTAGAGTACTTTCGCGCCGTAGAACGATCCTTTTGTTCGCGCGTCTCCGGCCCAGTAGACCTGGTACACATCGTCGTCTTCAACTACACGGCTAAAGTCCCTTACATCGTCGGAACTCACAACAGGCTGGGTCTTGTCGAGTAGAAGTTCTACTAAAACATAAGACATCGTAGACCCCGGGCAGGATCGACAGGTTGGAGCAAGCGGGCAAACAAAACGAGTCGAGAGCGATCGTTCATGAAAGCTCGGCGAAGCATCTATGGGCGAAGCGAAGTCAGCGAAGTGGCGTGTTCGGCGGGTTTCTGATCAAGGTTGTCGGTCGGCTGCGTGTCATATCTCTAACATCAGCGGTTTTATGGGCTCACGTCCCGAAATCGTTTTCTTGTGCATAGATTATTTTTCGTATTCATAGATTTGACGAAATAGTGGTATCCGAACGAACTTTACGTCCTTTGACTGTACGTCTGTCTGCATGTCAAAGCTTTTTGACGTACAGTCAGAGCCAATCGATGTACAATCAGAATCGCCATCAAGACATCTTGATGGCATTTCGCGGCGGCCGACTGCCACCAGGAAACCATCAGAAAGCCGACAAGTGGAGTCTGACTGGAGTTTGACTGTCGGTCAGAGTAACTTGTTGGCCAATCAGACGTGCTTGACGTACAGTCAGGCACACTCAGCGATCCACTAGAAAACATTGACTGCCAAACAAGGTTACATTGATGGATTTTTCCTTCGGGTGGATACAAATATAATGTTAAGTTTGTCGTGAAATGACAAGATCAATATCACTTCTGGTTGAAATTTCCTGCTAGCCCAGAATCTAATCATACTGCAGCCTTTTTTATGTAAAGCAAAACAATTACTGCAACAGAGCACTTTTGAACTGACGATAACTGAAGTTTGCATGGCTCAATGTCTTTCTGTTTTATCCAAAGTACAGCAACTGAGTGCACCAATTAGCGGTCGAAGCACTGCGGTGCAGGTGGAGTTTCTCCTCGTAAAAGATGGCCGCCCAAAACCTTGCTTCGGTACCAGGAGCTGCAGCATTACGCAGGATGCAGAGGCTTTAAGAGCAAACTCTGCGCTTAGAATGTTGCTAGGCATCTGCACTAGTGCAGTGCAAGTGTCCATTATGTCAAGATGCTCGTACCTGGCATTTGGGTTTCACTTGTACTTGAAGGGAAACGGAGTATGGCAGTGACGGGACGATTTCTTGTGTCAGCCGGAGTTATCTACCATTACCACTGCAGGGCAGCGAAGGCTACAGGCACGTGATAGCGACTTTGCGAAGTGTTTTCGCAGAACAAGCGCTTGCGATAGAGTGTGTTCTAGCTCGCACTCATCGCCTTCGACTGCGCTGTCACCCTGGCAAGCCTGCGGCAACACCTTCAGAATTCCCGAATTCTACAAGAAAACCACAATGCCATGAATGTACCGAACAATGCCTGGCTTTTATTAAAAAAAGAAAGCATATCTGAGATTTTGAGAATGCGATATACTCTGAGGAGAGCTATAGTCTGTTGCAAAACAAGAACAGCAGTAGAAGCTGCGCCTCCACTCGTTACCCTCCGTGCTGCTTATAAAATGCACGCGCACGCTCACTCTATCCAGGCTAAAAACCTTGTGCTGGGACGGGGCTACTACTGGTGTTCCTGCATGCAACAGACTATACACCTCTATTAAATCATTTAAAATTGTGATCTCGTTTCTTTTTTCTTTTAACCCTCCAAATGTTGTTGTGACGAACGTTACCGTGTAACGTTTGTCACAGTTGTACAAGCAAATGTGACAAACGTAGTACAAACAAACGTGACAAACGTTAACGAAATCTTAACTGCTCTCTTCTCGAACTTCAAAACAGCACAACATGTTAGTGTAAATTCAAGCATGGGGTGGGGCCATCTCATATAGAGGTACTAAATAAAACAAGAGTGTAAAGGCAACAACTGGCTATTCCAGATGTGTCCTCGAATTTTAATCGGTCTTTTCCTTCTGAAAAAAGAAAGCCTTAAAATTAAAGAGCTGATTTTCAAACAAGTTTTAAAGGTATAGCCATGCAGGGAAGTTTATATATAGCATTGTACTGCCCTATAAAACATGAACAGGCTATGAAAAAAAATTAACAACGAAAGCTTTTAACTTACACGTAAATGTTGAACACTGGTGGTGTCTTTTGACTAAATTGATATTCAAAGTATGAACAGGGTCGATAAAGCAACACAAATTTTAATGCCAGTCATCTCTATTATTAGGGAAGTAGCTCAACATAAGAATAATTTGGCATTTTGAAGTAATGGTGCTGAATTCCAGATATGGTATGACACAAAACTGTTTTGATGAAAACGAAAAACAAAATGTAGCTAGTCTAAACAGGTGCCTTATAGTTTGCTGACAAGGGACAATAAATATTACTAGATTAATGTGATGAACATAAATAAATAGATCTGGTCATGAATTAAAACAGACTTAGATATGTGAGCCACATAACCTGCAGCCGCCATCTCAAGGAAAACAAGCAACACAATTTTAGTGGTTCCTATACTCAAAACGATCACGGCAGCAGTTTCACCAGACTTCGGCGATCGCACTATGTAATCAGCAGTCAGACTACACGAGTTTTCTTGATTGAAGCTGGCCGTAGCAACAAAAAGCCTCTCAAGAAGGCAGCTTGTATAGTACGTCTTCTGGCCATAGGCGGGGCCGAAAATTCAGTAGGATACCATGACCCCAGTCAAGCCGTCCTCCGCATCTTGCATTTGCAAAAGCCGAGTTGTTTCAACGTGTAGGCTCAATCTCTTCGCTGCCTCCATGTCGTGTCCTGAAAAGACAACGCAGGGTGTCGTCGGGATGGTTTCCTCCTGCATATAAAAGCAGAATTGATTCATTAGGGGAACAACCAAATGCTGCACTCATGAGTATGATTTTCCGCACGAAATGCTTTTAGCTCTCGTTCTCAACAAACATATGACGTATCCTTTCGCAAACTAACTCCCAAGATCACTTCGAAATCTCCCAGGTTTCGAAGTCGGCTTTGGCGTTGCTTTTCGAATTTGAAACCGACTTTGAAACCTACTGGGTATCGAAGTCGACTTTGGTTATAAAAGTGTGTACTGGCAGAGTTCAAACATTGCTGGAGGCCAGCAAGCACATTGTCTAACACAACTCTAGGCCACCTACGCCCGCTGTCTGGTGTAGTTACATTTGCTGCTGAATAATGTGCGAGCGAGTGTGCCCGGAGCTTTAACAGTGAGAGAGCTGGTGGTGGTGTACGAACGTCTACAGAGATAGCGCTGGCCCACCTGTAAAATTTACCCGCTCTCGGCGGCTTGGGAAAAGGGCGTTAAGCTATCACAGAAGTTTATGTCATCATGGTATGTTTACATTATCCCGCGTCGCGTACACATGGACTCAAGTTTTGTGAAGTAATCAATGATTCAAATTGTGATTTATTGGGACTTAACCAGCGCTGTTAATAACTTCCTCTGTTTTGTCCGCTCCGCTGGTGTTCTCTCTGCCGTCGCCGCATCCGCGCAGCTTAAAAGTGCTCTGCTTGACGCGACTCGTGGCAGACACATCGTGACGTGCGGTGGCGGAATGCGCGACAAAAGCATCTGCTGAAAATATGCTCAGCTACTCCCTGCATTGCATTTCTGGCTGCAGAAGAAATACAAGACAATTATCTTGTCCCCGAGAGTATTGCATGTTGAAGGTTAAGGTAGAGCAAGGGGAAGAAGCTCCGCCCTAAGCTATTTCACCTTTAGGAGAAGGGATTCTGGAAAGGACAGGAAGAAACCGTCAATTATGACAAGCAAAATGTTATGAGGGAGCGACTTCTCCTGCGTTCTTAGGTTAGAGTAGGATATAGGTATGTGCATGTGAGGTGCGGGGGGCAGACCACTGAAGAGCAAGAAGTCCATAACCATTTGTGGTGAGCACATGACAAATATTAACGAGCGCTCATCTTTCTCTTCATTGCTCTGCCTATGCATTGTTCATGCTATGCATACCTTCGGGGACGACATGGTTGCCTTGGAGTCGTAACTGAGCTGGGATATCAATATTAATAGTACAGCTATTAGTTTTATCTAGAAGTTGTGCTGCAAAAAGAAATGTCAAGAATTTCTTGTTTAGGTGAACACATGATTAGGAAAAAATAAACTGCGCAAAATAAAGAGCAGAGGAAAGTAGAGTGTTATTTTGTGCATTACTGATATTTAAGCAATACTTGCAACCAGCAGCTGACATTATTGCCGCCTGATGCGATGCCTCACAGAACCCCGGCAAGATGCATGCTTGCCAGTTAGGGCATGCACCTAGCCACGTGAATATGCAAAACTTGGTTAAAGCACAGTGGAGTGATTCGCGACATGAAGCATAGAGATGAGTGAAGGTCTGTTTGCTTGCACTGTAGTAACACCAGCAGTAACACATATCAGGCATGAGACATACTAATTTCTACACAGTTTTTGCTTGGTCTAAAAGGGGTAAAGGAAATGCGAAATTAAAGCAAAAGAAAAATGTATTCAAACTTTGTTTGGGGTTTCAGAATGACTATTCTACGCAGCAACACGGTTTCATTTCATCTTAGCATATTAAAGCACAATAAGGCATATACTGCACAGAGTTCTCTGAGCCCATGGCTATGCTTTATTAAAGAGTGCTTGCAAGCTCCACTGCAATAAATGTAAAGACAGGTTTTATGCCCCATCTCTTCCCAAGAAACGTGTTCATGCCTGGAGTATATAAATTGCAGCTCCAACACAAAGTCTACTATTTACGCCACTATGAGTGAAAAAGCTTACGTTTAGTCGTCGTCACATTCGTCTGGTTGAGTTTTCGCACTCCTTGAAAAAGAAAAGCAGAGCTAGTCTTCATGTCATTTTAGATTCAGATACTAGAAAGCAGTGAAGAAGTTCCGCCACATAAACGAAGCGAGCACCCTTTTACATAACCACCTATTTTTTTCATGGGAAGGTATGCACTTACGTCTTCATTGACAAAGATTACCTTGAAAGCTGCAGGCTTTTTGACGTTACTGCAGGTGATCTGACGGGCTGCCACTATCAGCTTGTCTGAAAAACAAAACGGACATGACCCTTTCTGCTTAGGTACCCAGACAGAAGCCTAAGTGCATAGTGCAGACGCTGGGCACACATGAAACTGTTGTCTAAACCAATTTTAGGGCTCGGGCATTGCTTTTTATTCATTTATAGGGTTTCTGCACTCGTTATCAGGGCTATGCAGTAAGACCGCAAAGAAAAAGGAGTAGCACCCCTTCTCAATATATTTCCAAAACTATATTGAAATGTCTGTAGCATATCAAACCAAAAAAACATGCATGCTCAATGGTGCAGTTTTCTATTTTCCCTAGTCCGAGAAATACGGTTATTTTTTTTGTAGTTTTTGCGCAACAGTATTAAATCATTGCGGTGCGAACCACTGAGCCAGTACTGTCAAAGCAGTGCGGTGCACCGTCCTCCCCACTGTCCAGATCAGTGGCTATTGGGTCTGCTGCGGAGCCTTTTTGGACTGGCGGAAGTGATAAGGGACCCCAGGCAGCGTAAAAAAAGGAGAGGGAGGGGGTTTCCGGGGGGAATGGTAACTTCGTTACCGGGAGTAAAATGGGAGAAAGAGTGAAAAGATATTTTCTATGAGTAAGGGCTGGACTGGGCTCGACTGAAAGTGCTACAAATCACAACGAAAAAGGTAAAATAATCACTCCCCGCAAGAGCTTTGCGGACTCCTAAAATGCCTTCGCGGACGGGTTCCGAGGGACCTCATTTCAGAATCGCTGACCTAGATTGCTGTCATGGGCACCTCCAGAACTTTTTCCAGCAAAAGAGAGGAAAGGGGGAGGGGGAAAACCTAATTTTTTTTTCGAAGTTAAATGGCTCAAAGTTACACCCCCGAACTGCCCTCCCACCCCTTACACTAAGCCCCTTTGCTGATGCTCATGATTGAGGACAACCCATCACTTACACAATGTTTTCTAGGACCAACGTACGTGTAGGAAGTAGGAGCTACCATCCAAGCCCCTGTCATGCAAGCCCGTACAGTGCAAACATATCACAATAGAAGGGAAGAATAATAAATATTAATTGGCAGTCTGGCCGTCAACAATGGTACAGCTGCAGACTGACTGTTCACCTTGCTAGCTGAGCCAGGCTAGAAAAACGAAATTGGCAAAGTGAATGAGTTGCGAGTATAAAAATGCAAATAAAAAAAACACTCAAGTTGTTTTTTTAATGTCGGGGGCTTCTTCCCTGTAGGAAGGGCAATCAGGAATTAAATCTAATACTTGGAGCTAACGCTCGATGAGCTTGCAGCTGGCACTCCCGCCTTCCTGGTGGCAAGACTGATGATGGATGCCACTCCATCCGACACTGCCTCCACTGTCTCGATTTTTGTCAGGCAGTTTTAGTCTTTTTGGAACTGAAAGTAGAGCATGGGCATACATACTTGCGTGTATGTCACTGAATGTGAAACATAAGATAACCAAGCTTCTAAGAACACTCCTTTTAATTCCAACCCAAAATCAATATTTCAACAATTAACTTCATGTTCCTATTTTCAATATAGATATATTTTCTGATACATAAATACTTATACAGACACAAAGGACCAGCGCAAAGAGCGACAGAATAAACTGCTCTTATGAGCTCATCTTGGTCATCGTCGAGATCGAGATCAATATCTCACTAGGTCCTTCCTGTTATTGAATGTAATGCCATAGACGGGCGCTCTCGACCAATGAGATTTCTTTTCGCAGTCGACGAGGCAATTTTTTGGTGTGAACTCTTCACGTTGTTGTGCATGGTGAGATCGGTCTCACGGCAAGGTGGGTGCTTGCTGTCGTTTTGCTACCAGTGACTGTCGGGTTACACACGAACAGAAAACGAATCGGCATAGCCAGACGAAGTACAGGACCGCTATTGCGTTCGTAAAATAGTCGACGCTCTATATCTTAATCAGTTTTCGATCTCACTCTCCGCGGCATACCATTCCTAGCAGACGATTGTCCTTTTTCGGCTCTGTTCACAGATGACTTGGACTGTGCTTTTTTTTGTTTCGGTCGGAAGATGACACCTTGTAACAAACAAACTCAATCTTATTCACTCACGATAGCAGACGACGTTTCTCCTAGCGGTATTTTAGCTTCCTCAATGCAAGCCGGCTCATATCTT
This sequence comes from Ixodes scapularis, assembly GCF_016920785.2. Classification (NCBI taxonomy): domain Eukaryota; kingdom Metazoa; phylum Arthropoda; class Arachnida; order Ixodida; family Ixodidae; genus Ixodes; species Ixodes scapularis. The sequence continues at coordinate 822,868 of NW_024609981.1, read as the reverse complement.
GATGACCGAAATCGGGCCGCGGGTGAGCTGAACTGGAAAGCTGAAAAAGATTTATGGCCAAGTGGCAAACAAATACTCGGTGCATTGTATGATGAGAATACAGTATGGCATGCCAGCAATTCGGAATCTATCAGGTAGGGATAGCATCATGTGCACTCTCTACGCCTATCAATTTCAGTGCATGTGGCCGTTTGCAGGCAGTCGCATTCATGTGAAGATCAATCTGGTCCTCACCAGGCGCCAGTTTTCGTCCCTCTGTACACAATCACTGTTGGTGGGTTTCGAGGCTGCTCGGATCTTCACCCTCCACAGGTAGGGCGACCCTGGTCTGTAAACATAAAATATAGATATGGCAGTATTGTTTGAAAACACTTTTAATATGTTGGCCATCTAAAGAAAATGCGCCTTCCATTATCGAACACATCGATTATGAAATAAGGTCTGGTGGAAGGGCATGCGTGTTTATTGATTTAAAGACAGAGGGCTTATCCGGAAGCAATATCCTAACAGCCTTCAATACTGGTGTGGGGAGACAGAAGGCTGACGCTCTCAATAAGTCTTGAAACGATTCTCTCATTGCTTAACTCCGACATCTGGGGTTGTTGCACATAGACGTTTTAACTTTTTCCAGCCTGTATTTGCGCTGTCGCTAACCATATTCCGTTTGCCAATTTTTCACAAGCCCCTTCTTTTCGAATCTAAGCAACATGAGAGCCCCCTGCGAACAGACTTGGCATCATCGTGTGTCGTATATCCCCCAATGATTGCGCCCCCCCCCCCCTTTTTCTTTAATTGGCTGCACTTAGAAAACGTATTCACGTCTACACTTCGTCTCATCCTAGCATGCAATGAAGCGAAGGCTACCGCACGTGCTCATAGCATCGCTAGATGGTTCAACTGCACGAACCATCATGCAGCCTGAATATCTAGCAAAGCTGTGAGCTCGTACCGTTTCACCCGTCTAGCCCTCGCTTTAGTATTTTTTAGAATAAGACGGAGTATATTATAAAAGAACCGATGTGGTCTTACCATTTGGAGCAGAAGTGTGCGGGTAGCCGATGCAATTTTCGCGGTCGCTTGCACATAAACAACCAAGGAGCTTGTACACAACTTGATTGATCGATTGATTGATCGATTGATTGATTGATTGATTGATTGATAGATTGGGGTTTATTGGCACAAAGACATCGTACGCCTTAAAGCGCCAAATATCGTACTATTGCAGGAAAAGGTTTAGAAGGAGGAAAGGAGCTTAAGTAGCCGATGAACGAATAAAATAATGAACATGACACGGTGTGCTTAATTATGTAAGTGATAATATAAAAATTATGGCTTCAAACTAAAGTCGGTGTAAAAGGCCGAGGTCTTTTAGGAAATTAAAAACGTGAATATGGTTAATGAAAGGTTGTCTCCAAGCAACAAAGCAATGTGTAAAGGGAGGCGGGCGCTATAAAACTGGGAGGAGTGAAATTGCAGTTCATTCTCATATGCAGGGCCTTCAAGGAGAATGTGCACTACACTTAGGGGTTCTGTACAGTGCTCACACAGGGGTGGATCCTTTTGACCAAGCAAATACTCATGCGTGAGATGCGTGTGGCCAATTCTTAACCGGCACAAGATTGCCTCGAAGAAGCGTTCCCGGTGCCGGGCACTCGACCACTCCTGTAAAATAGGCTTTACAGAATAGAGTTTGTTGTTGACTTCCCTGTTCCATTCTTGTTGCCATTTATATGTGATATGATTCCTTAGGGCTGCACGGTAGTCTCTGTATGGTATGTTTTCAATATCCTAATTTCTTTCACTACGTTTGTTTGCAGCACGGTCCGCCTCTTCATTTCCGGTAATTCCTACATGGCCTGGAACCCAGCAGAAGACACTTTGAATATTGTTCTCCAATGCAGTACTCGCCTTCAACTGTAAATCAGTAACAAGAGGATTTGTTGTTGCTTTAGGCGATGCCGTTGCTCCTAAAGCACTGAGGGAGACAGTGTAAACTATAGAGGATGGAAGGGTATTTTTAGTGGTGTGATTTGTGGCGAGAAGCAAACCATATAGCTCTGCCGTTAATATTGTCGCGTTGCTATTCATTCTCCGCACACATTCATATGAAGGCCCGATTGCGGAGCAACCGACCGAGAAGTTACTTTTTGTGCCATCAGTGTAAAAGCTTGATGTAGTTGTTATACTTCTTTTGCAATTGAAAGAATTCCTGCCTTAAAACTTCATGGGGGGGTGTCTTTCTTATTGTATCGGGTCAAAGACAGGTCTACAACGGGCAAACATTGCCATGGAGCTATTGTTCTTAAAACCGAAGCAAGAGGTAGGTTGATGTCAAGGCCTGCAGGGACGGCTTCCGATTTATTTCTCATTGAAAAAGGAGGAACGATTGAGGGTTTATTTCGGAAAGTTCTTTCGAAATGTGATTGCTCTACGACACCCCGACATATATGTTGCAGTGCCGAGCGAATCCTAAGTCGGTACATGAAGCCTAAAGAATAACGTCTTTTCTCAAGAGACAGCTCATTGGCTTCAGCATATAGGCTCAACGCCGGGGATGTGCGGAAAGCACCTGTGGCTAGACGTATTTCCTTATGGTGAACAGGATCCAACATCTTTAATGTTGATGCCCTTGCCGATCCATACACTATACTCCCATAATCAAGTCGGGATCGTACAAGTGAGCGGTAGATTCTCTAATGACATACGCGATCAGAACCCCATGACTTGTGAGATAGGACCTTCAGGACGTTCAGTGGTTTATGACATTTTCTCTTTAAATTGATTATATGAAAGCTGAAGGACGATTTGCTATCAAAGGTAAGGCCAAGAAATTTCTGCATCGCTTTGTTCTGGGTAGAGACGTCATACATGGTCAGGGCGGACTCTGGGGCAGGTCCACGCCTTCGAGGGAAGAGGACAAAAGATGTTTTCTGAGTGGAAAACGTAGACCCGTTATTATTTACCCACTTTACCATATTGTTAATTGTTAACTGAACTTGGCGTTCACAAATAGAAAAATTGCACGATGACACATAAATTTGAACGTCATCGACATACAAGGAATATTGGACTGAAGGGGGATTACATGCGAAATGGAATTTATTTTTATTAGAAAAAGAGTAGCACTGAGGACATCACCTTGGGGTACACCATTTTCCTGCACGAATTCTCTAGAAAGAGTAGTTCCCAACTTGACATGAAATGTGCGTCTTTCTAAATAGTCCTGAATAGCAACCAGCATTCGACCACGAATGCCGAAGTTATATAGATCATTTATAATGCCATATCTCCATTTTGTATCATATGCTTTTTCTAAATCAAAAACACTGACAAGCAAAACTGTCTATTTACAAAGGCCTCACGTACAGTCGTTTCAAGTCTAAAAAGATGGTCAAGAGTATACCTTGAGGAACGGCCACCACATTGATACTTTGCCAGTAAGTTTTTGCCTTCAAGGACATATGTTAGCCTTCGGTTGATCATTCGTTCCAGGGTTTTTCCGAGACTACTGGTTAAGGCTATAGGTCTATAACTGGCTACCTTAGAGGGGTCCTTTCCAGTTTTTAATAAAGGAATTATGTTGGATACCTTCCATTGAAGTGGAAAACAACCTTCCCTCCAGATTCGGTTAAAAAGGTATACAATTAATTCTAGTGTAGAAAGGTGAAAATGGTTCAGCATCTCATAATGGATGCCATCAGGACCAGCAGCTGAAAGTTTAGTATGTTTCAATACCAGCTGGAGTTCATGCAATGTGACAAGGGAATTGTAATGTTCCCTCTCACCTCCAGATATCTTTATGATTTGTCTTTCTGCTTGGAGCTTATGTCGGAATACGGCTGGATAATATTGATAGCTGGAGAAAAATTGAAAGTGCTCCCCCAAAATATAGGCCTGCTCCTCCAAATTTGCAGGGCAATGCCCATTTCTGGTCAAGCAGAGAATACAGAAAGCACGATAGGTGCCATTCACTTTATGGATTCTGTGCCGCATTTTCTTGGGGGATGTTGTACTGTTAATTGAGGAGGCATACTTCTGAAAACTCTGACGTTTGGATCGCCTGTGGATAAATCTAGCTTGGGCTTTCATATTCTTAAATTCAATTACATTACTTAGAGTAGGATAACGTCTAAGCTCACCCCACGCTAGGTTTTGGTTCGTCTTTACTTCGCGGCAATCCTGATTCCACCAGGGTTTCGGGGGCCCGGGGAAGCGCGTGGATGTTATAGGTATGTTCTGCGTGGCCGCGGCAAGGATATGTTATGTGAGTAGTTCATTTAGCTCATGGATAGAGAGCTGGTCAAGTGACGTGCAAGCTAGAAGTGAGGACTGGGTAAAACCTTCCCAATTAGCTTTGTCGAACTTCCACCGTGGTTCTACTGACAGTGTCGGAGGTGGGAGGCAACGCTCAAGGACAACTGGAAAGTGATCGCTTCCATACGGGTTCTGTATAACCCACCACGTAAAAAGAGGGAATAAGCTGGGATCAGCTATCGCAAGATCAATACATGTAAAAGTGTCTGACGAAAACTTGTAGTGAGTGGGTTCATTTTATTCATCAAGCATAAATCTGATGAGAGCAGGAATCGTACTATTATTACTGCCCGCGTGTCCCGTCTGTTACTTCCCCACAAGGGATTATGGGCATTTAGGTCACCGAGGATAAGAAATGGATGTGGAAGTTGTCTAACAAGGGCTTCTAGTTTTTTATATTTCAATGAATAATTAGGAGGTATATATAACCAACATATATTTATTGCACGATCAGTTAAAATTTTTGCAGCAACTGACTCCAGTTCGGTGTCCCGGCGCACCTCAACACAAGAAGTTAATCTTTGGACTGTTATGACAACGCCACCAGAAGCGTGGGATCCATATGGCCTATCGTCCCGGAATAGTTGGTAGCGCTTTAGTAAGTTTGAGCGGCTTTCTTTCAGGTACGTCTCCTGAAGGCAAAGAGCTATGGAGTTGTGTTCCTTCAACAAATTGTAGACATCATCGTAGTTACAGAGTAGTTTTCGACAATTGCACTGTATGATGCTCATAAGATTAACCGAGCTAATAATGGCTCTTAGCTATCTTAACTGCGTTAGGGAGTCAGTTATAAATTGTTGCTGTGGTTATGTAGGAGTATAAAAAGCGTTGCTCTTATAGTGTTTTCTCTGGGTGGAGTTACTGGCTTTTTAGCTTTTTGTTTTGGGGTTTGAACCTCCATCTCCTCGAAGTCAGTGTCAGGGGCAGAAACTTCTTCACCGTCTGCCGTTGCTTCTGTATTCGACGTCTTCTTGTCAGCAAGCCTGTCAGAAGAGCTCGAATAGTCGCTGTTTTTGGGGGGCAGACCCCGAACTTTGCCTAACACTTTAGGGTGAGGGGTCGACGTGCTAGGCCGAACCACTGATCCGCCTCTCTGGTCAGGTTCTGCAGACGCTGCAGGAGCTGCACGTGGAATGTGCTGTCTCCTTGGTGAGGAACTCCTCCTCTGAGAGGAGGAGCGGGGGCTCGCTCCTTTGGGGAGGACGACCTGCGAGGAGTGGGCGATGGAGTTACACCCATCGCCTCTGTTGCACCCGAGTCTTTGGCATGACTGGGTGCCTTAGCTGCTGTCGCAGCCGTGTGGGAGTGCCCAGGAAGAGAGAGCTTGAACCTGTATGTCGAGGACTGGAGTGGTTTCCCAGGGTTCCCAAGGGAGACCTGGGTCGCCACTGATACCTTACGCGGTGCAGGTCCTCTGCTGGACACCGCCTCGGCATAAGAGCCGCTCTGAAAAGCGGAGAGGCGACGCTTTGCATCATGAAATGATATGTTTTCTTTCACCTTAAGCGCGATATTTTTTTTTTAATTCGTCACATGTTCTGGAATAGGCAGGGTGGTTGCCATTGCAATTTACACATTTGGAATCTGCGTTGCAGTCGTCAGCAGTGTGCTCGGTGCCGCTACACCTGGCGCATATCTCGCGACCGCTGCAAGTGCGCGAAGCATGTCCATACCGCTGGCAACGAAAGCAGCGAAGGGGATTTGGGACGTAGGGCAGCACCTTACAGTTGGTGTAACCGGCCTTAACAGAAGATGGCAAAATGTTCCTTTCGAAAGTCGATGCAACGTGCTTGGTGGGTTGTTCCTTGCCGTCCCTTCGGATATCAATGCGTTTTGCAGCCACAACCCCTTGGGATTGAAGGCCCTCCAGAATTTCGTTCTCAGGACTGTCCATTACGTCATCCTCTGATATCACACCGCGTACGGTGTTCAGTGTACGATGGGCGGACATGGTGACCTTGATATCTTGGAAGGTTTCGAGGTTGAGTAAGGCCGTAGCTTGCTGTTTTTTCATTCAAATGTACGAGGAGATCGCCTGAAAAGAGCTTTCTTGCTTTTAATTTAGCTCCCGAGATGCCTTGAAGCACCTTAGCAACAATGAATGGAGCAAGCTTAGAGAGTGGTTTGGAGTTTTCTTTAGAGTGCAAGACAAAGAATTTTGTAAAGTGGCCTGTTGAGTCATTTATACTAGGGAAATTGGACAGAGCTTCGGTGCAGACCCTTTTCAGGGACCGATCGGAGATCTTGTTGTGCTTGAACCCATATAGATGGGAAAGGAAGTTCAGTGCCCGGGTGCACCGCCCACCACGGAGCCCAACGAGGGGGTAGGTAATGTGCCATAGGAAGAAAGGCTTGGCTGACACATGGCATCTTCGATCAACTCGCACCGGAATCGCCCTGAAACCAACACAGTGCACAGCGCTCCTCGGTCGTGCAGCGCGATGTCGGTGCAACATCGAGGACAAACTGCGCCGCGCCGGTGCACCGCGGCGAGCTCCACCTTGCGTCACTTCGCGTTTTGTTCGTTTTTTCTTGCGTAGGTGAGCGCATGGTGCCCGTCTGTTGTCAATTTCTTCTATTTTTTACTCGCGGATATGACGGTCCCACAGAAATAAACATCGTGGACGTGACTGTCGATGGGGTCACGAAGTGCACGACAATTCCGCATGTATATGTTGGCCATCATTATTGGTTCAAGAAAACGAAACACCAGATAATAGCCGTACCTCGCTGTCATCGAAACGCCTCGCGCCGCTTTCCACGAAGTTCGTGCTTTTCGGGCGCTCCTTGCCACCGCAGAAATCGCCAGTAATCGCGGCGATGGTGGGAAGCTCGTCGTCTCGCCGTCAGAAGACTCAAGGAAATCATCTAGTGCAGCTGCGAGGCGTGTTCGTTTTTGCAAGATTGCCATCTCTATAGTCTGCGTGTCTGCTACTCCCGCCATCTTCTCGATTCCCGCTCCTGGCCGCAATGCCTGATGGGACTGCCCCCGGCGCACCACCGATTTTCTTGGTGCGCGTTGGGGTAGAGTTGGGGCAACGAAAAGCCGCACCGGGAGGGTGCGCTTCGTTGATCGAGGACGTCCGGTGCGCACCGGTGCACTTGATCGAAGATGAAGGGGCGCACCTCAGTGCCCCGGTGTGCACCGGTGCGGATGATCGAGGATGCTAACAATTACGCTACCAGTGATGCCCGGGCACTATACCCTAGTGTGGTTGCAGGGACAGGACCTGTTTCCACTCAAGATTGGTCCTTGCCGCCTAAGAAGGTGAAAAAGGAAGAAAGAGAGTCTAGAAGAAAAGAGAAAGAGGTGGGAGGAAAAGTGAAAGAAGGAAGAATAGGGAAGAAGAGGCGACTGGCTGAACCATCCTGGTCGGGCCAAGCCAGGACACCCGTCTACGAGAAGCAGGGGCCGAAGCGGTATATTGCCTCACCCGGGGGGCCCCGAAGGGTCCAAACACACCCCAGGCTCAGCTCAACCATCAGGGTCCACTTTTCCCCGGACACGGGTTAAGCCACGCACAGCCAGACGCGGGTGGGCGAACCCACATGGCTCGGTGTTCGTAGTGACGCCACTCACCAAGCACCTACTATAAAGTAGGCGCCCCCTGCGTTCGGGAATGGTGGCCCACGTGGCTGGGGTCCGTGGTGACGCTACTCACCAAGCACCTAGCACCTAAGGTGTAGGCGCCCCCTGCGGAGCTCGGGATCCGTGGAGACGCCACTCTCCAAACACCTGGTTTTACAGGCATGCACCCCTGCGGGGTGTACGCAACTTACGCATTCATCGGGCTTGAGAACCGCTTGAGCGTTGGCTTAGGTTCGATGTCAGCTGCCCATTATGTTTACGTGAACTTCACGAAATCCGCCACATTGACCGAACATCCTCTTGACTATTGCCATCAGAGCGTTTAACTGGAATATTTGTGGTTTTTCGATTTTGACGACTTAAAAATCATGGGTATACCACCGCAACACCCTTTTAACAAAATTTCGGTACCGCAGGATGTAAAAAGAATGTACGAATGGTGTAGGCCTTTCCGTATAGCCTTCAATGTTCAAAGTTCGTCTAACAATGGTTTATTAAGGGTGTGAGCTCGGAAAAAACACCCTCTTAACACGAACATAGGTGTTGACATTTAAGTGTGCAGTTGCAAAGTGTGAGTGTCTAGTCAGTGTCACAATCACTGGAACCTGACCCGAGGTTTTCGACGAATGCGTTCGAGCTCAAGACTCGTCCCAGTTTACGAATTGGCGCGCCAGCCGCTGACAGCAGCACTTCAGGGCCCCGAGTGCCCGCGCAGATTTGTCTCTCGATGCCCCTGTCCCTGGGTGAGAGGAAAGACCCCCGGGCTTGACCCGCCATGGGAGATATACAGCTTCGCTCGTGTTAGAAGGAAGAGGTTAAGAAACGTAAGCACTCAAGCAAAACGGATCGCCACACATTACCACAAAATACCGATAAACTAAAACAAGACGCCGTCTCGGCTGCGCGCGAAAATTGCGATCACCTTTACAAGTGGCATTGAGGTGAAGGCAGCTGGTCACGGGCCCGGTTTTCAAGGCTTCTCTATTAGAAACATGTTCGTATCTAAAGACGTTTCTGGCTCCGCCACGTCATTTAGAAGTTGACACTTGCAGTACGCGCGTTTCTTAGACACTACTTCCTCATTGACCGTAGTTTCGTGCCTCAACGGCGGCAATAAAATCTTAATGAAGGCGTTGAAGCGGAGAGACCTCTCACGCGGTGTTCAAGCCAGCGTCCACCAAGCTACCAGCAGACGCTCCCAGCCAAACACAGGGGAAAGAACGTGCGCCCAAGCCCCATGCAAACAAACACTTTTTTTTTTAGTTGCGCTCGTTGGACGGTGGAGACGCTGTCGGTTGAGGCTACTCGGGCGCGCACCGATAGGACTTTATCTGGCCGATCGCATCGCAGCTTTCGCCGTGTTGTGTGCCATCACCTATATACAAATATCTTGAACCGTGGTCCTTCCCAAAATTCAACAATGAGCGAAGCGGAACAGATATATGTTCGTTTAATTGTATGCATGTTTGTGTAGTGTGTTTGATGACGCGGAGTCAACGTCTTGGAAAGAGAATATTTTCACCATATTCTTTTATATCAAGGATAATCGCAATGCGAAGAATTTTCATTATTCCTTACGTGCAACTTTAGTCAGCTTATTTTTCTTCGGTCCCACAATCATAAGTGTAAACTTCAATCTGGTCACCTTTGCAATATTTTTCGAACTTTTCTTTGCAAGGACTTGGCGGTTCCGAACTTGCAGCGCTTCCTAACAGTAGCAGGTCACAGAAGAGTCCTGAAAATATTATTTGAAGGTTAGCAGCTCATTTTTCTTGCAATGTTGGATTTTCTTTTTTGCACGGGTGCATATTGTGCCAGGAAGCCTACCAACTAAATGCCGATAGCAGAAATCTAAAATAAAGTGTTCCTGTGAAATGTTTTCAAGTTTTGAAGGAAACGTTGGCGTTCGTCTCTTAAAGGGGCACTAACACCCCAAAGGTGATTTTTTATGTCTAAAACGGTGCAAGTTGTAGTCATACAGAATAAAAAAGATACCGAAACACGAAAAGAAAGTTCCCCCGCGCGCACGCCTTTTTATTTTAGGCGTTTATCTCTCTCGCTCCTCACCTCCTCGCTTCTTTTAATTTGTAACGTAAAATATTATGACATTCAGAAGCTTTGTAAACGACATTTTTATAACATTTAATAGCGGCATTCGTAAAACAAGCTTTTAACGTAATTGCGAACGCTCTATGGCCCTTCTTTTTGAAATACCGAAAGTCGAATGTCGTCGCCTGGCTTTTCATCCTGGCTCGGAAAACGTGGCGGCGCCCGACGCATGTAGCAGAGGATGATCGCTGAGTTGAGGGATCAAACGAAGTTGTCTTTTTTAGGTACTTGACGACCTCCGAGACTTCAAAAAGAAAATCGTCAAACGGTCAAGACAACTGGGTTTGGTATCTGTGCACCGTGATTTCAGTTGTGATTCCGCCGGGGCGGCCTTTAACGCCGCAACGGCACGACGTGGCCCCTCACGTCGCTCACAAAAGTTTACTGCGCGTTCTCTACGACCTCGCACTGTTTCAAAGGATTTGAGAGCGGTAAAAGGGTTCGAAAAGAACTTCAAGCTCGAAAGTGAAGCGACGTCTGCTAGCAGACGGCTGTTCATGGGACGCCGGCGAACACGACACCAAGTGGCAGCGGTTCGGATCGGAGGCATCAGAGAAACGGCGACTCGCGTGGCGGATCATTATGTGACGTCACTGCACTCGCGCGAAGAGCGCGGGAATCACAAACTCGGCATTTAAACTTTTATTTTTTTTTAAGATATTAAAATTTTAAGTTTCAAATTTGGAGGGTAATGCCCGAAAATCGGCAGACGTTAAAAAAAAAAAAAAAAAAAAAAAAAAGGCTCCTTCGGACGTGTCAGTGCCTATTTAAGAAATAAAGAACATCATGAGGGTACGTATAGCTTTAGTATGTAAAAATACGAATCAAAATCTAAAAACTCCCAGTAAACTGAAATAACTTCCGTAGTATATTTTGTTTATTATGTATAACATGCCACTGTTCTGTGCACAAGAATATTCACCTCAATTACAAATGGAGCTAAATCATTGTCAAATACGCTATACATCGCTAAAGGTATATGCGCATTCCCACAATTTATCTAATTGTTAAGTTTAACTTTCGCGATTCCCTTTATTAGCCGGTGGTATGAGTGCCACCGTTGGTGGTACATTCGATGCAGCATAGATATAGAACAAAAGAAGAAAAAAAACGTGGATGTTATGTGGGATACAGAAACTTTTACTCGTATTTTACGAATAAATTGTGAGTATAGTATATTCATGCATTTAGAATATTGTCGTGTGGCAAAAGCTATGGGTAAACTAGGGGTTGGCGATTAGTTGATTATCGAATTATAAAACCGACTGATGATTTTCCGAATAATTGGATTCAATTTACATATTCCTAGAATCTGGGTTTTCGAATATTGAGACACATGGAATATCAGTACCGCAGGCAAAAATCTGGGTTTATTGAGGAACGCTGTTCAAACGGTAAAACAGTCCTGACTGACTTGTTTGGATCTAAATCAAGCCTGCATTCAAAAGCCGTGTCCAACAAACCATTTCGGCAAAAAGTGTCTTGTTTTTCGTGTTCCTCGAACAAAGCACTGATGCTCCCAGTTTCTTGAATGGGCTTGGCAAAAACCCGAAAACTACGCGTGTTGCCATTTTGAATTCAATAATATTTCGGTACTTGCAGCGCACCTCTCGGTATTTCATTCCCATTATAAGTTCTTGCGCCTACAATATAGCAAATTAATATTAAAGTACAAATAGCAGCTATAACTGAACCGGCCCCTTCCGCTTACCCGTTGCTCCCCGCGGCGTTGAGCGTGGTGTCACTGTAAGTGACGCAAGATGTCACCCGATTGAAACAGTTCTGCTGTGTCTTAAAGGGAAGCTGAAGCGCTTCTGTATTTTAGAAGAAATTCTTAAGCCGTCTTTATCTGCCATCAAGGATTACGAATATCAAAAATATATCTCAGATTGGTGTGCCAAGTAGCCACATCTGCACTTTCCAAATAGCCTTCAAGCTCCTCCTTCCAGGCGCGTTCGGTGAAACAAAGAAATCTTGACGTATTATGCAGAGATATCAACATCTCCGTGCCTTCCATAAGTCTGAACCAAGGAGTCAAAAACGCTGCAAGCATTCCGTTACAAGCAGCAAGCGCAAGGCTGTTGAAGCTTCTTTGTCTGATATTACGCCCAGCGGTTGGTTCTCGGGCTTTCTCGCATCTGTTGATGTGTTTGGATCAAATGCTCGTGATATTCAAATTCACATGACAAAAATACGCTAGAATTCACATATGACTCCCTTTTTTATGCACATCTTCAGCTTTCCTTTAACGTTGCCGTTTAAGTGTGGTCATTAAACCGTTTTATTCGTGCAGGCATCTTTGTTCTGCGTAACCTGTAGCAGAACAAACACGCACGCCTCTTTTTATGTATGCGAAATTTTTTACGAAAAAAAAGCTTTGTTATTTTTATTTGATTTGTCATTTTGCTTTTTGACCAATATTAGGTACTAGTTGATCTTAACGCAATTCGAACTGAAATTTCACTATTCGCACACATCTAGACTTAACTTCTAGAGTCAGAAGAAAATCCACCGGTTCAGAGAGGATTAGCTCTAACTGAAACACTGTATCCGACAACGCATAGTTCTCAATAGTTTTTGGTACTAATCGGCTCTTTTTTCAAGACTGACGGAATTGCCCTAGGAACGTAACATTGAAATATTCTACACCGAAAAGTACGCGCACCAAGACGTTCGTGCACCGAACTGTCTGAACCGAAAAGACTGCGCAATTAAAAGTCCGTGCACCCAACAGGCTGCACCGAAACGCCCTACACCGAAACACCCTAAACCGCAACGTCCTACAACGAAATGTCCGGATACTGGATGGCGGAGAAAAGGGGGGGGGGGGGGGGGGGGGCTGTTCTGCTGAGATACTACGTGGCGGCCGAAACGTTCCCAGATTTGTTTCGTTAACCCAATACTTACTGTCGCCAAAAAATTTACTTTTCGCAAATGTACATCTATTTTTTATTTAAAAAAGTTGACTTGGGTGTGATCGCGCTGGCTCTGGCGCCGTCTATGAAACACTTGCAATTTTCATATCCTAGGTTGGGAAAGCAGCTACGTAGACTGTCTTTGGCTGGTTATAGCAGTGGTTTTGTATCTTCTATTATCCTGCGGTTTCTAAAGCACAGTCAAGTCAGAAGAGCTGACGCGATTGATAAGAGAAAGGTTGTCTCTCTTCCGTATTTTTATGACGTGTCTCAAACCTGAAGGCCTTGAAGGGAAGTTTGGTATTACTGTAATTTTTAAACCCAATTTTCGTCTGAAGAGATTAACATTTATTTATTTTTTTTTTAGCGGAGGGGAGTGAGGGGCTTTAGTAAGGATCATAGGGAACCTTCAGAGAGCTGTGATCTTGGTGTAGTTTACAAACTTCATATGAAGTGTGGTTCTTGCTATATTGGACAGTCTGCTAGGTTCATAAACGACCGACTGTGTGAACACAGCAGAGCTGTTCAACATCATAAAGAGGCTTCCGAGTTGGCCAAACACATGTCCAAGTGCGCTGAATGCAGTGTTGTGCAAGACACTGAGATTCTGTGTAACCAAAGCGACGCCTGTAAACGTCTTCTAAAGAGTCGTCGATGATTTACTGGAACAGGGGATTTTTTTAGCAATATGTCCGTTGCACCTACCAACTCAGTTAAAACGTTTCTTAGCGCTTAGATTTTTTTAGGTTCTTTGGACAAAGTGTTCTCAAGTCGGCCGCCGGCCGGGTGGAAGGGGTGAGGTTGAAGTGCTTATCTCGTTGGTTTGTTAGTGTTTGTTGCTTGCCATTAGCGTGTGCTTTGAGTCTTCCGGAGCTTTGTTGTGTCCTACAAACTATTGTCCTCTTGTCGGCCGCCGGGGTATTTCGTTATTTTGTGGTTATCTGCCACGGTCGTGTGACCTCAGGCAGCGTGTGTCTGCTAATGCGCGATCCAAACCAACGCGTTTTTGTCCGCGCGAATAGGTCGTGCGCTTCCCGGGAATTGCGTATTTTGTGACGTTTTTTGCTGTTTCGGGTACGTCTTCTGAGTCGCAAGCACGCGCGTTGGTTAGGGCGGTGCGCTTTTGGGCGAGCGGAGAGCACCTGCGCAGACGGCGAAGAAGCGCGGAGTCTGGTGCCCTCCACCGATTGGCCGGGAGAGGATATGGGAGAGGAGCGCCAACGAGGTAGAGGGGCTTAGGGCAAGGAGGTCATAATGGGCAGGAGGTGGCGTCCCTATCCCCAATGCATGGAGCGAAGTGTAACGGAAGTAGGCGTGGCCACGAGCCGCAGCGAGCATTTCTTGACCAATGGGAAGCCTAGTGAGTGGGCGCCGCCATTAATTTCGGTGCAAACAACCGCCTTGCGATGACATTTCCGTGGCAACGCGACTGTGTGCACCGAAAGTAATGGCGGCACCCACTGTTATTTGAAACAGCGCTTAACGGGAGACTTCTAAATCGGTATGGTCGGAATTGGATGAGATTATTATAAACGAACGCCTGGTTGCCCAGCAGAAAGTAAGTGACTAGAATTGAGACGCTCTAGACGACGCACCGTGAAGGACTTCGCGGTGCGCAACGCATTTTTTAATAAACAGCAGCAGCATATCGCACGAGCGCGCATGCAAGCCAGGGGCGCACAGAACAACGGGCTCGCGCTTCCAGTTCTGACTTCACTCGCACATAATGTGGAACTAAGTATAAACACTCACGCTGCAAAGCATTTGCATCGTGGACGCCCACGGCGGACGCGGATTGCATCGAAAGCTAGCCTCGTGAAGCACACGCCGGAGCAGATTAGAAAGCAGACGAACCGCCGGTGCGCTACCCCACGGCCTCGGAACGGGTGCGCAAGGCAGTCTGGGATTAAACGCCTCTTCCGGCTTCACTCAGGCTGACGTCATGCCGGGTCCTGTCTGTTTAAACGTCCTTGGGCTTAGAGTGATAAACCGGAAGTTTGGAAGTGGCAGCCCCCCCCCCCCCCCCCGGTTGCCGCCATGTTTTACGCAAATGTGACTACTCGTCACGTGACCTCCCAAGATCCGTGACGTCACATGTAAGATGGCAGCGCCCAGAGCTGGCGGATGAGAGTTTGTTTGGTGCGCGGTAGCCGTGATGTGCAGCGGCTTTCCGACAACTTCTGGCTCTTTCGTGTTCGCTGACGCAGGTATAATGTGAAAATATGAAGGAATGAGACCGTATACCCTTTTTGCTCAAGATCGCTCTGGATCATCTGGATATGAACACCTGTGAGACAGCATCAGCCTTATCGCTGTACAGGTGCTCGGATTCGGGATCTGTTCGAGGATCGATAGAATTTTGAGTACTTTTAGCATAAACTTTTCGAATTCTCTTAGCTTCGTTTGGACGTTGGAATGTCTGAAAATCGACGTGAAATGTATGCGTCGGATGTAGGGCCTAGGGGAATTTGTTTCAGCCCTAGGTAACTGCATAATCACAGCAACTTTTAGCGAGGAAACTGCTGCGATCTTTAACCTTTTGTGCTAATCAACGATTCTACATTCGATCGCTTTTCTTCCTTTTTTTGTGAGTGCGAAGTGCACACTTATTTGCAGCTACGAGGATGGCGTTTTATTGAGTGTGGGGATGAATAAATCGTTGCAGACATATGCTTCAAAGCTTTTTGACTTGCTATAAGAACAACTGTTTTGGTGTATGCATAGATTAACTGCACCCTTTTCTCTTTTGTAGAATTTATTGCAGCAATACTTTTTTTCATCAAGAGTGTATTGCATTAGTCGATCAATTATTTACTTGTTCTAGTTACCTGGATAAGATCATTCACATTTGTGTTCATCCCTTGCCTGAAGAGCAGTCTTGTTGAAAAATGTTGACCATTCCTTTCGGTCTCTTCAATAGACTTTTTTGAAAAGTGTGGGCTGTCTATACTTCGCATCACCGTAACTTGGAAAAGGGCCACCGCCACAGCCCCCTCGAGCCAATCAGAGAGACGGAGCGAAGGTGTGTAACGAATATTTGGAGACGAGCTCTCTGAATGACATGTTGTCATGTGCCTTTCTCCAACGTGCAAATTGACTCACCGATACTGTAGCCTTTGCCGTTTGCCAAATTGTGAGGAAACGAATTACAGTAGCTACTATTCTAATTACCCCAGGCTTTCTTACTTTGGGCATTTGTTCGACAAGAATGTTATGTCTGCCATCACTGTGAACTCGGCTCAGCGTCTATTGGACTGGAATGCTGCATTAGCATTCGATTTGAACTGGGGCCCATTCGTGTGCTTTACGCCGTAAACAAATGGTGACAGTTGTGTTGCTTGATGGGGTTCTGCAAAGGGTCTAGTGTGTCGTACGTATAGGAAGTGTCCTGCTATACAAAAATGCATCCATACTATTAAACTAGATGCTCAGAGGTGTGTTTGTTTTTGCACTCAACAAGTTGCAGCCATAATTATTTCTTACTAGTGTAATATTTTTTTCGGTAGCTGGGCCTGGTTTGTGCTCATTAATGTCCGTGTGCTTTGATGTTATCACGTGTGTAGCTTTAAGTAACCTCTCTGCAATGCCTGCAGAGGCCCTTGGAGGGAATAAATTAATAAAAAAAACATTTTCACATCACTGGAGTTGGTTTTCGGAAGCGCCACATGTTCAGAAGTGGTACGAGTGCAGCCCAATGCAACCAGTCTGCCAGTCTGGTATGTCCCATCAATTAATATAAAGGGGGCAGAGATGCGGGTGTCCTCAATAGGTCCAGCACGTGCCGTGAACATAATTCTTTGTGTAGAGACTCTGAAGGTGTAAAGGCGAGCGGAAATATGTTTATCTGGTTAGTGTATCAAATATGTTTATTTCCACTTAATTACATAATTATTGATTCTTAAAAAATGGTTCCATAACGAGTTCTTTCTGCGACAGTCTCGTGTCAGGCGTCCAGTCGTAGTACCTGTGCTCCTTGTTGTCGAATGACGCTCCTGGCACGTCGGTGTTCAGTTTGGTCGAGTGGCAGCTTTGACCGACAGGTGCCGTCTTGTAATCATACGTCGTGTGCGGCCACTGACATTTGATGCACTGAAGCTGCAGAGCTGGCTTCTAATCCGCAAATTTTCCTGGTAGTTCTCTGCGTCAATGCAGCAAGCTCGGGCATGTAGTGCTTACGTGGCTGTGCCTTTTGCTGTAGTATTGACTTGATGGCTGGCAACAGGCAACAGTCTTTGTTTGCTATCCAAGCCATTTTACTTCCATTTCGTAATGGCGATTTTTTTCTCCATCCCGCGACCACTGCAACTTGTCTAAGCCTCGTGTGGCAAGGTGAAGTTGGGTGATGCTTGGTGTCCACTTTTGAGAACAACCAACCATTCTATTTCTTCAAGTCACTCAGCGGCATTCTCCGTCAAAGTTAGAAATTGTGTGCTTCATTGCATGGACACAGATAAATGGTGTCGGCAAATTATTAGGTATTGTCCTCGAACAACAACCAACACCAAATCAAGTGTCCTTGCATTGCCGCTCACCTGCTTTGTCGTGCTTACTTCCTGTCGAAGTGATGGGTATCAGCAGCTTCGGGGTAATGTCAGTACCAGGGGCAAAGGTCCCCGAAGATAATCCTCAATGTCCCGCGGACGCTCCTCAAGACGTGGTCGAAGGTCGTTCGGCACAAACTCTTGCAGGCCAATTCATTGGTACCGGCACGTCCAGTGGACGTGGTAGGCCTCCTGCAGTAGTAGCAGAGTGGTGTTCGGTCGACCATTCGCAGCAGCTCCGTTTTCATCGGTGTACTTTGTTCAGCAAGAACCTACACTGGTTCTTTCCGATGTTGGAATGCTTCGGCGTTGGGGCGTCTCGTTGAATTAGCATTGAATATTAACTGGTAGCCGGTGGTGGACGTCGTGACTTTGTGGCATAAGTCGCCCTCGGTTCGTCAGATGCCTCTTTGCTTGAAGAAGTTTACAGTTGAAATGCCTGTCGAACTTGTTCCGAAACAATCTCAGCAATCAAAATAAAAGCTAGGCAACTGATGGCAGAAACTAGCTTCCTGATCTATCGGACAACAAAGTGGATGGTGTTACGGATGCCTGGGAGTCTGGCGTCGAAGTTGCAGCTGGATGACTCGAGTGTCGAGACGCTGGGGAGTTGTTGATAGTGACAGGCTCGGCCTGCACTGTACATTCAATGTTGGAAGTCTCGGTGATACGAACCCTTCGACTGTTGTCGTGGGGTCGCGGACAAGGCTGCCGAAGGTGCTGTCCCTAACATGAGGAGCTTGGGATTCTTATCTTCTCGTCTCCTGTAGCACCACGGTTGGCGTGGGTGCTCGATCAGGCACAAAACATCCTCCACGAAGGCAGCGACGCTCTTGTTGCGGCCGTGTCCTGGACAGAATCAGGAATTCGGCTCTCTCTCGTGAATGTTGAATGATGAACGTGTATTTCAGCTTGATCTTGCAAACTGCTCATGACGTTGAGGAGGATTCGTGGTTCTCGAACAAGTGCCTGACAGTTTCTTACACGTGAAGTTAAGGTTCTGCAGGAGCTGGTTGTCTGTCCACCCACTGTGGCGGGCAACACGGTCATATTGTTCAATACACCCCTCGACATCTTCAAATACCATGCGTGAAAGGGCGTAGGAGTGTGAGGTGCGACGGGCATACAAACAATGGTGGGAGTGGACGCGGTTCACTGCTACAGGTTTGCTATTGTTGGCTATTGTTAGCTTCGGGTGTTTCTGACAAAATACCGAATTCCGGTGGTTCCTGCTGGTAGCAGCGACCGACTCGGATTTCAGGCTCTTTGTGGTGTATTCTCGAGGTTCGTCCTTGTTGTACTTACTCGTCTTGTGGTCTTTCTGCTGGGCTCGGGATAGTTATTGGTTCACGGCTCGCCAAGAGTTTAAGACGCGGGATAGTCCGCCACCCGTGTCCCGTTATCGGGCAACTCGGCTGAGGAGCCGCCAAGGTGCACATAGAGTGAAGGGCTATGAGTAGAGTACCCAGCACCTCCACCAGAACATACGATGACAGCTGAGCATGGACTGGAACTTTCCAGAATAGTAAATATTGATAGAATATAGGACTGGAGCAAGTACCCGTGATAATATAACAAAACTGACAGAAGAGAGACTACCCTGACCACTAAAGAAGCTGCATTGCTTTAGTGGCATTCTGTCCGAATAAATACACTCCCTCGGGTTTTGGCGACTGTCTTTGGCGAACTAAACTGAAATAGATGTGGGACCACTTTTCTGGTAATGAGCCGCTGCAGACGGTTGTTGCAAAGCGGCGTGAACGGGCGGACTGGGTAGGTAACACGCGCAATGAATTGTCCATACGGTTTGCAATTCGCGTAGCGAGTGTTGATGAAACTTTTGTGTCGACGAAGCGTGCGACAGACCAGCGGAATCAATATCAACTGCAACACTTGTGCTCATTGTAAGTGCACGTTTTCGCCGGAACAATTTGGGAAGCAGCACAGCATCATTTAGCACGGCACGGCAACTACCAGCTTCAAGGCTCCGGTGCGCCGCACAGCCAAAGTGAGCCTTCGGTTATTTGAACAAAGCGGCACCACGACTGCACAATGCCAAGCACGACTCACGCAATTTCCGTCGCTAAACTGTGTATCCAAATATATCGCACTCGCTTCACCGCAGACCTCGAAGATTTCGATGGTCAACCAGAGCACAAAATCGTCGCCTTAAATTTTATCCCAGCGGTATCCGAATCAATCCGAGGTCCGAGCAACATAGGGCAGATTGTCTCTTCCGTGACAATATCCCCGTCGGTCACCAGCGAAATGCACACCGTTCCTCCGTATTTTCACGCTATACCTACGTCAGACACCACGCTGAACTCTGAAGTCGCTTTCGACCGGCCTCATATGACGGCTTCCGCGTCTGAAATTAACTCGCCGAGACGAACGACAACCAACAAAGAATCCGACAAGCTCCTACCCAGCTGGGGACAGCCGCTGCATGGGCGCTGCCATCTTTCCTGTGACGTCACGTATTTGGTTTGGTCATGTGACGAGTAGTCAAATTTGCGTACCATGGCAGCCGCCTTATGGAGGCCACTTTCGAGTGCAGACCGGAACCCCGGTTTACCGCTCTAAGCCACTCTACCTAGTTGAGGAGCGCCCTACTACGTCACAGCGCATTCTCGTGCGCGTTGAAAAAAAGTTGAAAGTTTTCTAATACCCGCCAGGAAGGTGCAAGGAGTTAGCGCGGCGTCAAAAAATACGCAATTCCCAAGAAACGCACGAACGGTGCGCGCACAAAAAGGCGTTGGTTTAGATCCTGCTTGAGGGTTAGTGGGCCTATTTAAGCATCTGGCCTGGAAAATAATTCTTTAGCTGCGTTCGGAGTATCGTGTCTGAACGTCCTTTTGTCCCCCGTTCCAGGGTGGCTGTGTCTATCCCTAACCAGCTCGCCTGCCTACTTGCTTTAAGTTGAGATTATTTATTTTGACTGCACTAAAGCTTTTGATCTTGCGGATCATACGTTGTTACTTGCCAAACTGTCAGCTCTAGGCGTGACTAGCCTGTTTTGCAATTGGCAGTCGAGTTGTCTTGGTGGAGGACCAAAACAGTGCTTCGTGATGGGTGTTTTTCTTCCTTGTACGTTTCAGAAACTGGAGTGCATGGGGTGTCTTATCTTGGACGACTGTTATTCAACATTTTTGTGCTGCAAATTGGAGAAGATGTAAACATTTGTCGCGAAGTTCGTGAAACTACTGACTGCCAGATGACGCAAAGGCGATGTTCCTGAAGTTCTAAATTGGTGCTTGAAAAATCATTTGATACTTAACCCCCATAAGGTCAATGTTCTTTCCCCTACCAGCCAGAGAAGCTGAATTGAATACCCGTATACCATGTTAGGTTCAGCTATTACGAGGCCAGATACTATTCGTGACCTGGCAGTGCTGTTTCATTGCCGGCTCTCGTTTACTGAGCGCGTTTCTAAGATTGTGAATGGGTCATTCACAATCTTAGAATCAGGTGCAAAGGGGGCGTGATATCCCGATTGACGGGATCTGCTGTACTTCCGCTAGCATAATTCTATTTCGTGCCCTGGCTTTGTCCAAACTAGAGGTTTGCTCACTCGCACGGAACGCCACTGGAACGACACAATCATGTATTTCAGAAAAAGTGCCGCGCCGACTCGTGCGTACTGTTTATGCCAGACGGGTTTGGAGGCCCATTCACTTTGATTATGAACACCTACTTAATTTGTTTGATCTTGTACCCTTGTACGATTGTTTGATCTTGTACCCCCCCCCCCCTCCCTGCAATAATGCCTTCGGGCGCTGCGGGGTTACCCGAAATAAATAAATAAATAAAAGATTAACGCGGGATTGTATGTTTGTACAAGATAGTGAGTGCTGGGCTGCATGCACTCTTGCCTTTAGGTGCGATTACTTTTGTGTCCCTCAGAAGTGTATAAGATTTTTTTTTATTTTTACCCGCATTAAGTTGGTGTCATATCCCTTATGACACGTCCAAAGCTTTTTATAATATTAGTGAGAGTAATTTAGACTTTAACCAGAATAAATAAATAATTAGTCTTCCACGCTTTACTCTTTCTTATTGGCTCGAATATTATTTTACAGGCTTCAGAGCCATTTCTCACAAAGTTTTTGATCATTGTGTATTATTTTGAAGACAAAGTAAAACACGGAGGGGATGATAATTAGGCAAAATTGAGACAAAGTGTGCCCTAAGCACGAACGTAGACGGGCAGCGTGATGCTGTTTATGACGAAACCCCTGCTGAAACTTTCGACCAGGAAGTACATTTGATCTCGGGAATACTGCAAAGCCATTCCTTTAGAGAAATTCAGTTCATGTCATCTCAAAATTGGCGCGAGCGCTCTACTCCCTCGTCGTGACGTTTCCTCTTAGGGCACAGTGTGCCCTACGAGGAAACGTAGACGGGGAGCGTGATGTTGTTAATGGCAAAGCCTTGGCTGAAATTTTTGACCAGGAAGTTGAATGTTTTAGGCAAGCTAGAAGGACATCATTGTATGCATCATTTTACATTAAGACATATATTTAATGTTTAGTTTCCAGCCCTATTTATACGCATTGCGCGTGTTCATTCTCTTTATTTTGATGTGTCTCACATTTTCGCTCTGCTTGGTCATTTACGTCGTTTCGCACACAATAACTTTCACTATAGCGAAATTGTTGACTGCATATTGTAAACAAACTGAACAACTCAATACATTCTTGACTTTATATCGAGTTTATAACGCGTTACAAGCCAGCAACAAGCACGAGCTTACCTTCTTCTTTTTTCTTTATTCTTAAAATTGAACAGTTCTTGTAGTTAGAGTAAAGAAGCTTGTGACCTTGTGGTCCGTCAACTGAAAAATGTATAACATTTTCGTTTAAATTATGTTCTATTATTTTCGGTAAAATCGCACAACAGTCTTGCTGTAAGTATAGCCATTTTGTTGGAAGTAAGATTATTGCAGGCGTGACCTAATGTTAAAGAAAGTCTTCAAATCTCATTTGACGAGATATTTGTACATGTCTATATTTTTATATTTGTGTTGCTTAAGTTATTGTGTAGCCCTAATTAGTACTTTATGCTCAGAAACATTTATTCGGTGCGCTAAACTGCTTCTCAAGATATTACCTCCCCTGGCTTAATATTTCTAGTTCTCGATTAAAGGGAATTCCTTCGCGAGTATGCTGTATAAGAAATGACTTCCATGATGAGATGCTTATTACGAATTCGCTGAATTACGGTTATGAAATAAAGGTTATATTACGGCAATTGAAGCGTAAATTTGTTAGGTATTTTAAATGCTTGAATACTTATCAGAAAAAAAAAAACACGCAGCGCGAAGATCTATGCAGGTACCTTGTGTTTTATTCCGTAAAATGCAATCACGATTGAGCAAAACAATCTTTTAAACCACACGGTGTATCTTTCCTATCTCAAGCAAGCCGCATCTTGAGTGTCCTTGTGTTTTGAAACACTCAATGCCTTTCCGATTTTCGTGTAATAAATACAAATAAAAACCCACATCACAAACTTCCGATCTCTTCGGAGGAGCTATAAATATTTACTAAAGTCGCGTTGTACGGAACTCGTGATTGCATTTACATGTTTTCCCAAACACGGCACTCGACAAACTTATGTTTTAGAACATTATTAGAACATTGATTCTTCAGTTCTGTACCTATTAAAACACTTCCAACTCATTTGGCTTTTAAGTTTCATAGTATATGCAGGCTGTCAAACCAGTTTTTATTCCGGTTCGATTCAGGTTCGGATTCAGTAGCTTTACATTTTGTTGCTGTTTGGCTCCAGTTTAGTGACGCATTCTCAATATTGGTTCAGTTACCAGCTTCACCAAGCGAGAACCGGTTCAAACCCCTTCTTTACTCTACCGTAAAACGTTACCACTTGTGCATTTCCCGATGAAACAAAACAAAAACAAAAAGTTCAGAGCTCCATTTCTTTAAGAAAGAAAAAGCGTGTCCAACAAAAGTGCCATCTGCATTAACATTTAAAAACAGCTAGTTATCTAAAGCCGCGGTGTTGAGAAAAGGACAGCAAACAAATATATGCTTATTTATTTAATTTTCTGATCATAAATATTTTTAGCACAAACATCATTCTATACAAATAACTTGGTCATACAGGGGCTCAGAAGTGCTTCCGTGTAAGCCAATCAGTCAGCACGCAGAGTGACACACTGGCACTATATTGTCACGAATGACAGTTGATAAGGCGACGAAAACTGAAACAAACTAAACGTCTAACATGGTGAACTTGTGCCCAAAACAAAAAGGGAAACAGACGATAACAATCGAGCGTCGCGGGCGACGATGGCGGCGTAGCAGGAGGATCGAACGCAGGGGCGAGACTGACTCCGGCTTGCCACGTGGAGCACTTTTTGTAGCCGCGTGGGTTTCTGGAACATTCCGCCTAAACGTTCGCTACGTAGAATATTCGTAACTCGATCAGACGAAAAAGTTCTCGAATTTGCGAGTACTCCAAGCAGCAAGAATAAATAAAACAACATTCTGCTCCCTGGAATCGAAACCAGAACGTCCGCGCGACAGCCCAGCACGGTAACCATTCGGCCACGTAAGCTCTCGTTCAGCGACCCGCGTGGCAATATAGCATACACTGTACTCGCAAAATATTCTTTCGAGCATCTCGTGACAAAATTGAAAACTAGAAAGACAGAAAAAAAGGAATCAAAAACTGACTTCAACAGAAAAAAAAAACAGAGAAAGGAACGGGCGCCATGCTGCACTTCAAACACACACACGAAACAATATTTTCCTCAGGCAGGGTCCACAGTGCCGGACGAGTGGCGTCCCGGCGACCGACACCTCAGGGTCAGTGTCGCGACTTGAACCTCTCGTGGCTTTGCACCTCTAGTTTTCGCCGCCGCAGACTAGACACGCACTGATAGCCGGCAATCTTTTTAATGCGTTAGCATCAAAACGCTCATTTTCACGACTAGCCGGCGGTGTCTTATGTCTGTCAGCGCCAGTGAGAGAGGGAGAAGGAAGGGGAGAGCGCGACGCGTGTGACGCACCCATTGGTCCGATGCTTTGACGTCCGAACGCGTCAGCCTCTTCCTCTTTCCTTGGCGCAGACTAATTGACAAGACACCACCGGGCTTTTGCCAGAACGAGCCCTTTCGTTTTCGGCAAAGTCAGGCGCACAGCTAGCGCGGAACCAGCGAGGAGGAGACGCCGCGCAACACCTCCTAGATAACAAAGCCGCAGTGCTGAATGAGATAGCTGAATCCTAGAAGGGCAACGCTGAACGCAGATTGAAACGAATGCTGCGCCAACGCTCGGCTTCGAGTCAAGTTTGAGCCGATCGTTGACACAATCGTCGTGTTTCGTCTGTGCCCGGCGTTGGCCCTCGCTGATGACGACTTCTCCTTCAGCACTAAGGCTTTGTGGGCTCAGTTGCCGCTCTGCCGTCGCCTCTTGTTCTCCGCTCTGGGTTTCCGTATAGAGATGTGTAGTCTCTGATGTGCGTGCGTAGTTAAAACAATGGACGCGGTTCACTCCACAAGCGATATAAGTGAGATTCGTCCCGCGAGTGGTATGGATTTCCACGAGTGATATGAATGACCGCATCCAAGGGCGTCAACGTACGCTGACAGGCAGAGAGAAAAGAGAGGTGAGATAAATACAGGAAGATCCATTGGTGGATTTGTAGGGAATCCGTTGGCATGACCCTTGAGAAACGCCACACGCGTCCCATTTCGGGAAACCCTAACACTGACCCCGTAACGAGGCCAAAAAAACGCAGCGAAAAATTGAGGAAGGAAAAGAGAAATCCAAAAGGGAAAAAGTGAAGGGGTCATGTCAGCGTTTCCCCAAGATTGAAGTGTGTGGCGTTTCCAAGGGTCATGCTATCGCATTCCCTAAAATCTACCAATAGATCTTTCTGTAATTTTTGTTTTGATTTTTTTGTCTGTTTTTTTTTTATCTTTAAATAGCACAGCTGTTACTTCTTTCAACTTTATAATAGACCGCAGAGGACACAAGTCATTGAAGCCAATGCAGTGTTGTGAGAGCGTCATGTGACCTTCGGAAGAGGCGCAGCGACGCGCTGAATGTGATACAATCAGAGCGCGGGATTGGTTGGGGTAGATAACGCGTCGGCTGACCTCTATGGCAAAGTGAAACGGAGTATAGCAGCCAAATACAGGAACTCGAGCACGTACGCACGCTTACGCGCACTGAGGTTGACCTCTTCGCGTAGTCAGGTAGAAGTATTCTACATCGACAAGCAGACCTCAAGTCGTATTGCACTCATTTTGTATTTTTATCAGTACGTCGCAAGCTTAAATTTAGTTCTGTTGTTTTTTTTAAATTGTATTCGTAATGCAAGCAAAGCAAAAATAAATAATAAAAAAACGTGCAGAGACGTTTCTTTTGTATTATTTATGATGGCTACATTGGCCGCAGTGTTTATTATGAGTATAACAGGCTTTTACGACGATGTGGTTGTACTACACTAAGCTCGAGTAAAGGCATTTTATGTTTTAAAAGTAGCGAAAGGTGCGTCGATGCAAGAGGCACGTGCAGCCCTTGGGAAGATCATGGTGGTACAGCGCAGCACTCAGCTAGATTTCAGACGCCATGTTTTTACCAGAACTTGCGTGCGGCACGTGTCTCGAGCAGTTCCACTACAATGAATGGCGCCACTTTTATCAGGATAGAGGGGTTTCAAGTTTGATATGACTTTAGCGCCATCTAACTTTTTTTTTTGTATAAATGCGTTCATGGTCGAATTGATTGTTCAACCATCCCATCAGCTAATAATATATATGCACCGGGAGTACTTTTGAGGGTAAATCCCACTTTTTCAATTAAAGTAATCAACCTTTCAACTCCGATGAACCGCATCCAACATTTTCATAACACGTTCAGCACAACCAGCATTGACATTTCCAATTAAACTGTTAAAGCGTTTAGGCGTTCAATGGCTGATATTTAACTGTTACCTATTTCCTATTCCCCCATAATAGATATTAACTGTTGCACTTGCCTTAGATTTCTTGTGTGTACACAAGAAATCTAAGGCAACTTTTTCCGCTAAATTTAGCGAAAACATTTCTTCGCTAAATTTAGCGGAAAATTTTCCCCGCTAACTTTAGCGGGGAAAACTCCCATAATGCAACGCGCTCGGCAACGCCGAAGTCCCGATGGCGACGCGACGGCGACCCCGTTCACCCCAGACACGGGCGCCTAAGAGCTGCGCTCCAAAAGCGGGGAAACCATTTTGAGTCGAATGCTTGCTCATGCTCATGCCTCAGCGTTGTGCGTTGAGCTGGCACATGGCAGGGCACGACCTGTATTCAACCGCCTGCTTTGCCTAGTATAGTGGCGTCCTCTATAGGTCACTGGAGTTGCGAATAAAAGCCGCGCAACACGAACGCCAGCGCCGCAACTACGGTGAGGGCTGGAACTACTTAGGTAAGTGAGGTCGGTAAGTGAGTGAGTTCATGAGTTCGTTGAGGGGCGTGAGTTTGTAAGTTCATATGTTCGGTGAGTTCATGAGTTCAGTGAGGGGTGTGAGTTCGCTGAGTTCATCAGCTCATGGGTCCGCGAGTCAGGACTTGAAGGTGAATGCAGCCGCGAGGGTGAGTGTGAGTGAGGTTTAATTTTTTATTTTAGCTATCTGTGAGTTCAACGAAAAAATGCTGACCTCTGGGCTCCACCTGGTCGCCCTTCCTTCCTCTTCTACCCCTCTATTCCACAAAGTCCCCTTTACCATACTCCGGAAATTCCCGGTTTCTCTAGCATAGGTTCGTCCCGTCTTCCAGCGAGTCTGGACCTGCACCTGCAAGCCATTACATGGCCAGGGAAGAACGGTAACCCGACATCCCACTCGGTCGGCGGCTCGCGAGCTCTTGCTCGATGGCGCGAGGGTGGGGAGACTGGGTCTCCGGAATACTGAGGTTCGAAGCCTCTCGAAGCATGCCCGGACAAAACGCACATGGTACATCACAGCTCTTTTCGACGAAGTCATTCACACTGATTGCAGCAACAATGAGAGTAATCGTTATCGAGAGATGTTGGTAGCGTCACTTTTACTTGGACTCGAGAGATGTTGGTAGCGTCACTTTTACTTGGACTACAGCGACGACGACGAAATAGTCACGGACGAACTCGCTGTTGTCCGCGACGATCTCCCATGTGCATGCGGTGAAAGGCCAAAAGACAAAGGGCGAAAGGGAGACTAGCATTGGCGGTAGCCGAGTAGCGTAGTGTGCGATCGTAGCGTGGCGAGCTTGGGCAATCACGGAGGCGCCTAGAATGATATTGTTTGACTGCACGTCATGATCACGTGATTTATAGTCACCGTGTTACTAACTTGGATAGTATTTCCTGGTCGCCAGATGAAAATGATCGAGACTTGTAAATTGAATATTGGAATTACTAGAGCTTTACAAATCGCGAAAATCGCGAAAAAAAAAAAAAGCATACCACTTTAAGATTAAACTTTCCGTCTAGAGAGGATACGCAGCAGGAAGAAGGGAGGGTACAGGGGAGGAAGGGGGTATGGAGGAAATGAGGGTACACAGTACCAGGAGGGGAGGGTACGGGAGAGGAGGATGTGAAGAAGAAGGGTACGAAGGATGAAGAGGACACGGAAGAGCTGGAGGGTGCAGAACCAGTATGTGTAGAGATTGATCTACATTTGTATATGCAGGTTTTTTTATTATTCTCGCAGATTTGTTTTAAAAGGAGCGATGAAAGCTACACTTATGCGGTTTGTGCGAGTGAGTTATACGCCCAGGGGGACATTATGTGGGTGGCTGTTCTTTGCGATAAGTGGGGTAATTATTTAAAATTCACTATTTAACTTTTGAATTAGTGAAAATAGACATACGGTTCCAATTAGAAACTTGCTGAGCGTCGTTCAAAGCCCCTACATCAGTCATTTTCAGAAATGCTTTGAGCGCGTGAGAAGAGTAGTAGCGCACTAAAGTTACCACTCGTGGAGCAGGTACAAGGCTAGCGGTTGCGGTAAGGCGCCCGCGCAATCTTTCCGTCTCTTATCTAGCCCCAGCCTTGTACCTGCTCTACGAGTGGTAACTTCAGCGCACTACTGCGCGTCTCACGCGCTCAAAGTCTTTCTAAAAATGACCGATTTCGGAGTTTTGGACAACGCTCAGCAAGTTCTTAATTTTAACCATATGTCTATTTTCACTAATTAAAACTTAATTAGTTAATTTTAATTAATTGGCCGACTTCTCGAAAAAATTAGCTACCCACACAATATCCTCCTCACAAAACGCACAAGTGTAGCGTTCACGTTTTTTTTTTTTTAAACAACTCTGTAGGAATAAAATAAAACACCCGGTATTTATATACAGGGTGTTTCAGAAAACTCAGCCCAAATCGCTCCAGCGAAACCTACTTATCGCAACGAAAAAAGGCTTGTGTCGTTTTGGTCCTGGGCCAGGGGCCCATTTAGGATAATTATTAAAGTCCGGGATATTTAACATGATAATTATTTTGCGCAATTAACTTTTTTGATATTGTGTTTAAGGGCATGGTTTCAATTCAAAAATTGCTCAGCATCATCAAAAAACCTTAAATCAGCGAATTGCAGAACGATAGAAGTCACGCGATGCATTTTTCGGCTTTCTGAAAGACCGCACAAATTCGCCGGGTTTTTAAGTTTCGGTTTGCTATCGGAGCGCACCTCGGCCCCGGCGGCACCACGCCCCGTGGAGAGAATGTGCAGCCAACCTCATCTGCGCCGTCATCGCGCGACGCAGCAGAGGCTGGTTGCACTATCTCTCGGTGCCGCCAGGGCCGAGATGCGCTCCGATAGCAAACCGAAACTTAAAAACCCGTTGATTTTGTGCGGTTTTTCAGAAAGTCGTAAAATGCTTCGCGTGCCTTCTATCGTTCTGCAATTTGTTGAATTAGTGTTTCTTGATGATGCTGAGCATTTTTCTTATTGAAACCATGCCCTTAAACACAATATTAAAAAAGTTCATTACGCAAAAATAAATAACATGTCAATTATCCCGGACTTTAATATTTTTTCTCAATGGGCCCCTGGCCCAGGACCAAAATGACAGAAGCCATTTTTCGTTGCGATGAGTATTTTTTGCAGGAGCGATTTGGCCTGAGTTCTCTGAAACACCCTGTATATAAATAAATAAATAAATATATATATATATATATATATATATATATAGGTGAGGCAGAGTAGCTTGAGAACAATGGACCGGGAAAATGTAATAAGTCAGAGATCCGTACTTGCGGAGTTGCTATGCTAGGAGTTTATTGCATGTATTTCGACAGTTTCGCCGAGAGGCTCGGCTTCGTCAGGAGATGGCATACATGTCATGTATGCCATCTCCTGACGAAGCCGAGCCTCTCGGCGAAACTGTCGAAATACATGCAATAAACTCCTAGCATAGCAACTCCGCAAGTACGGATCTCTGACTTATTATATATATATATATATATATATATATATATATATATCGCAAAATCATAATACCTCAAGAGCTGCACTTAAATATCGTATTTCAGAGATTTGTAAGCGTCTTTTCTTTTATGTCTATAAATTCCACCTATGTTTTGTGCACCACACAGTAGATTGCGAGGATGTTTGTGGGCACATAAAAAAATCATGGGATATTTTAATTATCATTCGAGTCAGAGGTCGGCCCTCTGACGTCCCCGCACGCTTTGATCTCCTCCCCTCCCTCAATATCTACCCCCATAGAAACCGACGGCAGCCATGAAGCAGTGCCGACATAGCAGCATTATGGCGTTCAACAGATTTCTTTGAGTGTCTGTTTTCGCGGCTCCTCAAATCAAACGCAGAAAGCGTCGGGGAAATGGGATTTTCGCTTGTGTATCTGTGGGGTGTCTTTTATCCTCTGACTGTCTCTAACTTGAAATAACAATATGTATATGCACGCCCTTTCCTCAATGGTAAGAAAAACACCTCAGAGAACGCGGACAACGAAGCAGAACATACGCGAGAGGACAATGCTGTACCCGCAGCTGAAGCATTTTCGCCTGCGAAGGCTTGCGAAGGCGTACTGCGCCAAGGTGCATAGAAAACCTTCCGTCACTTATGTTTCGTGCGTTGCGTATAATATCCCTTTCTTAGGTAGCAGATACTATGTGGGCCAAACGGGAAGATGTTTGAATGACAGATTAAGAGATCATGCCTATTCGCTCGCAGCCACGGTTTGAGGGCTATTGCCAATTCATTGCACCGATCAGAAGTGTCGGCCTGATTTAGGCAGGGTCACCATTATGGGCGCACACGTAAATAGGGTGAAGAAATAGATCATAGAGGTTTTACACATTTCGTGCCATGAGTAATTATGTGTCAGTGAACAATAGGTGGCGCTGTCAGGAAAAGAGATGTCCTTCCTGCGGAAAAAAAATGAGTTACGTAGTGAACGCTTAAAGAATGTAATTACCGACGCGTTTCTCGTTCGGCCAGTGTGGCCCTGTATTTTTTGTGCAATCCTTTAGTACGTTTTCTTTGACTGTTTCTTCTATAAAAAGTCTTTAGTGGCGAGTACTGCATTGTCCTGTCGTGTATGTTCTTTTTAGTCGTCCGCGTTTTCGAAGATATTTCTCTCATGATTTATAATGTCAACCAACTGACACAGTTTACATCTTCACACTTGCTATCTTGAGATAATTCAGGCGGCGCAGAAGAGCGAATGAGCACAATATATAGATCAAATAGCGTGTGCACCTGAGGATGGAGCGTCTGTGTGTGTGTGTGTGTGTGTGAGTGTGGGTGTGTGTGCGTGTGTGTGGTGGGGGGGAGAGCTATTCAGGAGCTTTATTTGGTACTTCTCTAGACTACAGACAACGCAAGTGTTGCTACAAATCGCGAAAAAAAAACAAGCTCTATATCTTTTAAACAGATCTGTCTGGTTCTAACAACACTGTTGGTGGCGAAGGGTATCGCGTTAGTTGCAATGTTCGAAGGTTGGGAAAGTGTATCGCTTTGTGTTGACATGTGCACACGTTAATCGCTGATAGCTTAAGAAACACAGGCCGTGACTGATTATCGTCCGTCTTCTTGCACCGTGATTTGTTCTTTGGAGTTTGTATTGGCTAATGTCGCACTCCATTGGATGCGGGACAATAACGAAATGCTCCAGACTCCGACACGCCCTCCGCTTCCTAAACCGCGAGCGGCTAAAGCTGTATTTTACTATAATATCTAAAATCTGGTGGAAACCGAGGTACCCTAATTATTATTCGATTAAATATTTTATTAGCGCTACATTTTCTTCTAAAATGTTAGTGATGATAGCTATATCCGGTTGCTCTTGATGTGTGTAGCAGATCTCCATGTTTCCTGTGAAAGCTTAACTTAATAAACGTAAGCTCTTGCAATAGTTCGAAACTGAATGGAAAAAATATACACATAGGTTAAACTTTACCTCTGTCTCGTACAAAACGCATCACGTTTGGTTGAGAATGAGTGCCGGACTTCGTTAAACCCAAAACTTGGATACTGGCTATCCACCTGTT
Organism: Ixodes scapularis; assembly: GCF_016920785.2. Classification (NCBI taxonomy): domain Eukaryota; kingdom Metazoa; phylum Arthropoda; class Arachnida; order Ixodida; family Ixodidae; genus Ixodes; species Ixodes scapularis. The sequence continues at coordinate 790,896 of NW_024609981.1, read as the reverse complement.
TCAAGAACAAGGTGAAGTATAAGATCAATAACAGAGTCGTCGTCTAATTACCCGGTTATAACAATTTAACTATCTTTTTTTTTAATTATAAAAAAAAACAATTAGCGTTTTTATGGCGAAATGACACTTCAACTTAATGAAACACTACTCACGCCGTAGCAGTTGTTCATCTCTCTACTGTATCACTTTCACGCCGCGGTATGCGGAGCTCAAGCTCTTCTGATTCTTGGACATGGGTAGCGATGATGTCAGAACGCCGAGCTCTTATTGGCTGATAGAACAAAATAGTGGGTACATCTCACGGCATTTAGCATCGAGGTCTGCCTACTATGCTTCGAATCAAAGCCAATCAGAGCTCGGCGTCGTTGTGACGTCAGCGTAACTCTTGCGCAAGGAGCAGACGGCTTCCTCTCCAGATGAGTTCACTACTACAGGTTTTCCCGCTCATTTTAATCCAAGCGACGACCAATTTAATCCCGGGGTCACTCAATTTAATCCAAGCGCCATACAATTTAATCCATGCGCCACACAATTTAATCCCGGGGTCAGTCAATTTAATCCACAATATATATATGGACTTATTGTGTTCAGTGGTCGTGTTTTGCTTACACATTTGGTAACTTAGAATAATTGTTTATACAATTTGAATTTTGGGGGGGCAATTGAGAATTTGATCACTAATGTGATTACTTTGAGTTACTAGTCCCACTACTGACGAGGCTTAATTGATATGTTGGTTACTCTTTTTACAGCGCAGCTCTTAGGCACCCGTTTCCGGCTTAAGCGGCGTCGGCGTCGCCGACGCCGTCGGCGTAACCACGCGGTGCATGATGGGCAAATTCCCCCGCTAAATTTAGCGGAAAATTTCCCTGCTAAATCTAGCGGAAAATTTTCCCTGCTAAATCTAGCGGAGCATTTTCCCCGCTAAATTTGGCGGAAAATTTTCCCCGCTAAATCTAGCAGAAAATTCTTCCCGCTATATTTAGCGGAAAATTTTCCCCGCTAAATCTAGCGGAAAATTTTCCCAGCTAGATTTATTGGAAAATTTGCCCCACAAAGTCGAGCGGAAAAGCTTCCCCGCTATATCTAGCGGAAAATTTTTCCCGCTAAATTTAGCGGAAAATGTTTACTGCTAAATCTAGCGGAACATTTCCCCCGCTAAATTTAGCGGAAAATTCTCCCCGCTTTATCTAGCGGAAAATATTCCCCGCTATATTTAGTGGAATATTTCCCCCGCCAAATCTAGCAGAAAATTTTCCCAGCTAGATTAATCGGAAAATTTGCGCCGCAAAATCTAGCGGAAAAGCGTCCCCGCTAAATCTAGCGGAAAATTTTTAAGCTAAATCTAGCGGAATGTTTTTCCTGCTAAATCTAGCCGAACATTGTCCCGCTAAATTTAGCGGACAATTTTCTCCGCTAAATCTAGCGGAAAATTTTTTCCCGCTATATTTAGCGGAAAATTTCCCCCGCTAAATCTAGCGGAAAATTTTCCCAGCTAGATTTACCAGAAAATTAGCGCCGCAAAGTCTAGCGGAAAAGCTTCCCCGCTATATCTAGCGGAAAATTTTTAAGCTAAATCTAGCGGAATGTTTTTCCTGCTAAATCTAGCAGAACATTGTCCCGCTAAATTTAACGGTCAATTTTCTCCGCTAAATCTAGCGGAAATTTTTTCCCGTTATATTTAGCGGAAAATTTCCCCCGCTAAATCTAGCGGAAAATCTTCCCAGCTAGATTTAGCGGAAAATTTGCCCCGCTAAGCCTAGAGGAAATTTTTCCCCGCTATATTTAGCGTAAAATTTTCTCCGCTAAATTTAGCGGAAAATGTCCTCGCTAAATTTAGCGGAAAATTTTTCCTGCTAAATTTAGAGGGAAATTTTCCTCGCTGTTTAGCGGAAAAATTTCCCCGCTAAAATTTGCGGAAAATTTTCCCCGCTAAATCTAGCGGAAAAGTTTCCCCGCTAACTTTAGCAGAAAATGTTCCCCGCTAAATCTAGCTGAAAAATTTTCCTCGCTGAATTAAGCGAAAAATTTTCCCCGCTAAATCTTGCGGGGACATTTTCCGCTAGATTTAGCGGAGAAAACTTTACACTAGAATTAGCGGGAAAAAATTTTCCGCTAAATTTAGCAGGAAAAATTTTACACTAGATTTAGCGGGGAAAATTTTCCGCTAGATTTAGCGGGAAAATTTTTCCACTAGATTAAGGGGGGAAACTTTTCCGCTAGATTTGGTGGGGCAAAATTTCCGCTCAATCTAAAATTTTCCGCTAGATTTAGCGGGGAAAACTGTAAGCTAGATTTAGCGGGAAAAATTTTCCGTTAAATTTGGTGGGAACAATTTTACACTAGATTTAGCGGGGAAACTTTCCGCAAGACTTAGCGGGGAAAATTTTCCGCTAAATCTAGCTGGAAAATTGTTCCGTACATTTAGCGGGGAAAACTTTTCCGCTAGATTTAGCGGGAAAACTTTTCCACTAGATTAAGCGGGGAGACTTTTCCGCTAGACTTGGCGGGGCAAATTTTCCGCTAAATCTTGCTGGGAAATTTTTCCGATAGATTTAGCGGGGAAAATTTTCCGCTACATTTAGCGGGAAAATTTTCCCGCTAATTGTAGTGGAAACATTTTACACTAGATTTAGCGGGGCAAATTTTCCGCTACGCTTAGCGGGGAAAATTGTCCGCTAAATCTAGCTGGGAAATTTTTCCGCCAGATTTAGCGGGGAAAATTTTCTGCTAGGTTTAGCGGGAAAATATTTCTACTAGATTTAGCGAGAAAACTTTTCCGCTAGACTTTGCTGGGCATATTTTTCACTAAATCTAGCTGGGAAAATTTTCCGCTAGATTTAGCGGGGAAAACTTTCCGCTAGATTTAGCGGGAAAAAATTTTCCGCTAAATTTAGTGGGAACAATTTTACACTAGATTTAGCTGGGAAAATTTTCCGCAATACTTAGCGGGGAAACGTTTCCGCTAAATCTAGCTGGTAAATTGTTCCGCTAGATTTAGCGGGGAAAATTTTCCGCTAGATTTAGCGGGAAAAGTTTTCCACTAGATTCAGCGGGGAAACGTTTCCGCTAGCCTTTGCGGAGCAAATTTTTCGCTAAATCTAGCTGGGAAATTTTTCCGCTAGATTTAGCGGGGAAAACATTCCGCTAGGTTTAGCGGGAAAAAAAGTTTCCGATAAATTTAGCGGGAAAAATTTCACACTAGATTTAGCGGGGACACTTTTCTGCTAGACTTAGCGGGAACAATATTCCACTAGAATCTGCGGGGCAAATTTTTCGTTAAATCTAGCTGGGAAAATTTTTCGATAGATTTAGCAGGAAAAGTTTTCCGCTAGATTTAGCGGGGAAATTTTTCCGCTAAATTTAGCGGGGGAAATTACCCATCATTCACCACTTGGTTACGCCGACGGCCGCGGGGACGCCGGCGCCGCTTAAGTTGGAAACGGGTGCCTAAGAGCTGCGCTCTAAAAAGAGTAACCAACATATCAGTTAAGCCTCGTCAATAGTGGGACTAGTAACTCAAAGTAATCACATTAGTGATCAAATTCTCAATTGCCCCCCAAAAATTCTAATTGTATAAACAATTGTTCTAAGTTACCAAATGTGTAAGCGAAACACGACCACTGAACACCCCCAATGAGCGCATATATATATATATATATACATATATATTGCGTATTAAATGGACTGACCCCGGGATTAAATTGTGTGGCGCTTGGATTAAATTGTATGGCGCTTGGATTAAATTGAGTGACCCCGGGATTAAATTGGTCGTCGCTTGGATTAAAATGAGCGGGAAAACCTGTAGACCTTGCCACGGGCGTTCTATGCCTTTTAGAAGAGTTATAGCTTCTAACACAATCCTGGCCTCAGTACCAAACTGAACGAATAATTTTACCACTAACCTTTGGAGACTGAAAAAACTCTTCCGCGCACGGTGGCATCCGGCATCGACACTCTTGATTTGTTCCATTATTTGTTTTCTATTTTCAGTGCTTACTTAGAAATAGTTCCAATTTTTTTTTATACCCATAAGGGTACTTAAATTGTCACAAATGACAATTGATGATTCCATAATAACTGAAAAGACTAAACTTGTGCCCAAAACAAAAAGGGAACAAATGAAAACCGCAGAGCGTCGATGGCGGCGTAACAGCAGGATCGTACGCTGGGGCGAGAGTGACTCCGGCTTGGCACGCGGAGCCCCTTTGTACACGCGTGGGCTTTTGGAACAATCAGCGCAGAAGTTTCGGCGTGTAGAACTTTCCAACCTCGAATTAGCCCCAAAACGGTTCTCGAATTTACCAGGACATCACATTAGAGTCAGAAGAATGCGCACCCGCGGCCAGGAATCGAACCGTGGCCTTCCGCGCGGAAGGAGAGCGCGATAACCGTTAGGCCACGACCGCGCTGCCTACTTGGCCAGCTGCGGGCGGGACGATATATTAATTATTTATGCAGTAACATTATGTATACTGCGTTTGCAGCACACTATCGTAGATCTCATTCAGTCTTAATGCCAAAAACGCAGAAATATACAATGTTTAATATATTTACCAATTTTTCAAGCCAAATTCTCCAGTCTAAAGCCGTTTTGATGAAAAAAAACGAGGAAAACTGGTTGTATTAGAACGATACCCTATAAATTTTTTAGAATGATCACACCGGAACCAGACGCAAGTTGGTTCCAGGAGTAAGTCGTGTTTACTAATTGTCTTCTTACAGTATATTTGGCTAAAACAAAACAATTGTAATTTTCTTTTGTAATCTCAATAATTCCCGCGACAGCATTACAGTCATGTCTAATATACAAGGTAGAAGTTATATTATTTACGGAAAATGGTCTTTTTGATTTTAAGGCTATTCTAGTCGTTTCAAATAGATCATCGTATTAAGTGTCCCACATTGCTCTCGCGTACTCAAGTATAGACCTACCGGTACAAAAATAAAATAGTTTCCTCACATTCATAACGCATCCTTGACATTTTTTTTATAAAAAATGTAAATGGTGTTTTACTTCCATGTGCTCAATATACATATTGAATTAGCAAAAGTCTGGGTAAAATAAACTCCAAAATATTTACCTCCCAAAACTTATAATCATTACGTTTTTGTTTTCAAGAATTTAGATACATTCCTTAAAAAAAGTAAGATGGTTATCCTTTCTAATCTTTAGACTCGCGCTCTTTTAAACACACCATTGTGATATTTGCTCTCAATTGCATTGCAATACTTCCTACTTCTGCCAAAAATTTATTTCCCTCTAAATAAAACAGGCGTCTGCCAATAACTTTATCAGAGGCCAAATATTTGCTGCAATGTCATTTTTGAGAGAAAATTAAAAACACCAAAAATACCGAGCGAATTCCGCGGAGGAACAAGTGACCGCATGGGTAAGGATGAGGATATCATATTATTAGAACTTCCCACTGCTCGCTGACATTTAGGTTATTTTTAGTAAGCTTTTGGACATATGTTTTCATTTATAAATGCTATTTTAATATTTGGAAGGTTACAGGGCACAAAGTAAAATGCTTTAAAAAGTAAAGATTGTGTGTACCTGGTTAATGTAGTCTAGAGCTTTTGATATGTAATGTTTGAATTGCGCTAATTGTACGTTGCACACTTATCTACTTGAAAAATCTATGGAGGGAAGGTTTAATTATTATCTGTTCAAGATAGTTGAATATCATACAGTCTGTCCAAATATTTTACAACAAAGTGACGTAAACACGTAGGCCTATGTTTTCCCTAGAGCTTCTTCTCCTCGCAATTAAAAACTGGAATCGTATTTGTGATCTTCAAGATTTGTCGAGCAAACCCTGTTTTATGCGAAATATTAAATAGAATACGCAGGGTGCCTTAAATTCCGAGGCCAGATCTAAAATGAGTCGTACAAATCGGCGCCTGCACGTAGCAATCTAAGCGTTCCGTCAAAGGAGTATTTCACAGGTGGGCTTTACATTGTAAAATTACAAGGTGTAGCTACCTTTCTGTAAAAAATAGGGCCAGAAAACATACCAAGGTCAGCGGAGTACGGCGACGCAGACAACCAAGGCGAGGGGGGGGGGGGGGGGAGGCGTTTGGCGCACGTATTGACAGATGACGTCGGGTGCAGCTCCGGAAGCTGTTGCCGACCAGAAAAAGAAAGCAGACGCCAAGAGCGTTATGCAATCGGGATTTCTTTTATTTTTGTTGCTTAAAGTTTGGCTATCATTGTTGCATTTATTTTTAATTTAAAAATGCATTGCAACAAATATTATGTTCATTTTATTAAACCACGGTTGACGCGACCAGTTTCGATATATTTTTGTAAAGCAAGCCTGAACAAGCAGGTAGCGCCAACTATCGATACGTGTGCGAAACGCGCCCACCCCTCGACTCGGTCATCTGCGTCGCCATCTGCAGTTGACCTTGGCAGGTTTTATCTCTGGTTTTTACCGAATTTTACAAGACAAAACCCACCTGTGATATACAACTTTGACGAAAAGGTGAGATACATACGTTCAGGCGCCAATTTTTACGGCGCATTTTGGATTTAGCCCCATCATTTCAGACAGATGTAGGAACCGTACCACAGTCCCTCGGCACGGGCATAGGGCACTTCATGATATTCCATCAGAGCCTTCCATAATCCGTTCATAAGCTATAGCAGAGTGCGATGGGAGCCACTCGCTTACCGGTTCAATCAGACACCTCCGTTTCATCAGCTGCCTATACGTTCTCTGTGACTGGATATGGGCGGGAGCGTGGTCACGTGGAAAGAGGTGGGCGTGTGATTGGCCTAACGCGCACGTAACCTCCAACGTACTGCTAGCCTACGAGTGAATGCAGTATATATGTTCATCACACGTAAAAGTCAAACGATACCATCAACAACAGTATCAATATTGTACACTACTCTACTCAATTATCTAATAGGGTGATTTCATTTGAAATCGAACACGCTTGTCGGGGTGGGTCTTTGAATTTTTAAAAATATAAGTAATTGCCCTATTTCTTGAAAAAAACAAAAACCGCTTTTCGAATTAGAAAAACAAATATTTCGCTTCACAAAAAAATATTATTGAGTGGAGCAGGGGGAAAATCTGTTTTTTACTCCGTGATTTTTCTACCCAGTTCTGTACGCTGGTATGAATACGGAAAGCATACAAAACTCACAGTATTGTTTTGTGTTCTTGTATGTTATTTGGACTATTTTGTAGTTCAAAGGAAAATACTTTTCTATTTTTGTTTATTGAGGTAAAAAAATGCCAAACATCGTCTCTTTGACAATCCGGTGACATCTTCATAGCCTCGTAACTCATGAGGTATTATATTTGTCACTTATTAAATACTATGCGGGTGTAGCCTTATACATGGGCTATAGACGGGCATAAGTTTAGTTTATTTTATTTGTACTGAATATTTTTATATAACATTTGAAATATCGTCGAAAATGAAATTAACCGATATTTTGAACCCCCTTTATTAAAAAAGGCCATTTTTTTTATTTCGTTCAATTTTTTTTTATTATTGCTGCCGATCATAGGAACTTTCAGTTGGCTTGATGCGATTTCCCACTTTTTTGTCGTATCTTCTTAGAAGGGATCGAAATCGCTCCCACATGACAATGCGGTGACAACTTCAGAGCCTTGCAACTCATGAGTTATTATATTTGTCGCTTACCAAATACCATTCTGGTGTAGCCCTATACATGGAATATCAACGGGCATAAGTTTAGTTAATATTATTTTGATTGAATTTTTTATATAAAATTTAAACTATGGTCGAAATGAAATTCACTGATATTTTGAACCCACTTTAACAAAAAAAGGTCATTTACTATCTCGTTCAATTTTTCCTAATATTTCTGGCGATAATATGAACTTTCATTTGGCTACATGCGATTTCCCCTTTTTTGTTTTGTATCTTCTCTAGAAGTGATCGAAATCGCTCCCACGTTCTCAGAACGGCCAAACGCAGTTTCCGCAGGTCGGCTTTGCTGCAAAGACTACACTGCTTATTTGTGGGTTCAAAATGAATTTAACCGCTGCATTTGAACTTAAAATGCAGCGGTTAAATTTGTTTTGATTGAGAACACTCGTGCTTGGCTACATATTGTATTTTCTTAATTTTTAATATTGGCAACTGACATTCTTTAGTCTGATATTTAGCGGCGCAGCGGATGTTCCATTATCCGACGTCTAAAGCCAGGGCACAAAGGGCGGAGAAAACGGAACAAGCTCTTCATTCAGCCAGACCGGGGTCATATACCCGTTTGTGTTATACGCAGCTTGTAAGGCACGTACAGCACGCCCGGCCCTTCGCGCTATGCGCCCATCTCCGTTACACCCAGGAAGCATCCGGCACGGGCGCCAATCCATAATGTGTCTTGTCGCGTGCGATTAAATAACCATGTAATTGCCTGCTCTTATTATCAGCGTGTATATAAAAAATATGCAATATCACATGCCCCTCTTTAAGAAGCAAAAACAGTTTGCAGAAAAAAGTGAGGAAAACGGATTGAGCTTTCATGAAGCGAAGACATTTTTTTACAGAACACAAACACCAATTGCTGATAAATAGACACTTTCATTAATCAACGCTAATACGTTTAGGATGCACTTGTAAAACAAGATGTTGTTGTACTTTAAATAGTCTAGTTCACGAGCAACGCAATATTGGAACTTTTTGACAACGGCATCGGCTTGCCTGTGGAGACGATCGAGCGCGGGGGCGAGCTGAACTCCGCACCGCTGCGGTCGGATGCAGCCGAGAAGCTCAACAGCGTGGTAAGTCGAGACGGACTGACCGAAAGCTGGAGTCCAAGCGAGCGAGCGATGAACCCGAGACGGTGGCCCTTCTGTTTGAACGAGTGTGTGCAGTAAAAAAAAGAAGTGTTGGGTTTTGTTCAAAACTGATCCATATCTCTAATGACAAGAATCAACGATTCCAGATGCACAGAAGGCAGCGAAAGCAGTCACTTATGTGTAGACTTTTAGTTTCTCCACTTTGTCGCACAGAGCTTAATGCAAAGATTGTACAGCCTTCGGAAATATGGAAAAGCGATTTTATGATGGTATTTTAGGCGGCTACGGTAAATTTGCTTAGGCTAGGCACACATTGCTTTGCTTTGCGAATAAATAAAGGTTTGTTATATTTCCTCCTTCAAAATAAAGCGCGTCCGGCCAAGGCGGACTTGGCACCGCTGCATAAACAGCATCGGCGAACGTGTTTTTCATATTGCCGGACACTGTACATCTCGTGCTAATGTCACCTTAGGTTCCTGGCCCGGCTCGCGAACTGTGCACCACACATGTGAGGAGCGTAGTCCAGTGCGAGCACCTACTGAGGCCCATTCTTCTTTTTTGTGCTTCCTTACTATATCGATTTCTTTCTCTGGTAAGTCGAAGCTGAACGCTTCTTGTCATAGTTTTAATTTTTTTTTTTAACGAAGTCCTTTGACGTCCGCATCAAGGAGCCGTCCTGCGAACGAAAATTGTGTACTGTGGCGAGGTGCTTCAAGCCTTACAACCTGTGTATAACTCAGACAGATATAAGACCCTGGTCTAGCTACATGAAGAGCTCGTTCCGTTTTTTCCGCCCTTTGTGCCCTGGCTTTAGACGTCGGATAATAGAACATCCGCTGCACCGCTAACTATCAGACTAAGGAATGTCAGTTGCCATCATTAAAAAATTAAGAAGTTTATAATATGTAGCCAAGCATGAGTGTTCTCAATCGAAATGAGTTTACCCGCTGCATTTGAAAACACAAATAAGCAGTATAGTTTTTGCAGCGAAGCCGACCTGCGAAAACTGCGTTTGGCCGTTCTGAGAACGTGGGAGCGATTTCGATCACTTCTTGAGAAGGTACAACAAGAAAAGGGGGATATCGCACCAAGCCAATTGAAAGTTTATATGATCGGCACCAATAGTAAAAAAATTGAACGAAATAATAAAAGTCCTTTTTCGATAAAGTGGGTTCAAAATTTCAGTTAATTTCATTTTCGACGATATTTCAAATTTTATATAAAAATTCAGGGAAAATAAAATGAACTAAACTTATGCCCGTCAATATTCCATGTATAGAGAGAGCTACACCCGCATGGTATTTGGTAAGCGACAAATATAATAACTCATGAGTTACAAGGCTATGAAGTTGCCACCGCATTTTCACGTGGGAGCGATTTTGATCACTTCTAGAGAAAATGCAACAAAAAAAGGGGAAATCGCATCAAGCCAATTGAAATTTCATATGTTCGGCAGAAATAATAAAAAAAATTGAACGAAATAAAAAATGCCCTTTTTCGATAAAGTGGGTCAAAATATCGGTCAATTTCATTTCCGACGATATTTCAAATTTTATATAAAAAGTTCAGTGAAAATAAAATAAACTAAACTTATGCCCGTCGATAGTTCATGCATAGGGTACACCCGCATAGTATTTAATAAGTGACAGATATAATAACTCATGAGTTACAAGGCTCCGAATATGTCACCGGATTGTCAAAGAGACGATGTTTGGCATTTTTTACCTCAATAAAAAAATGTACAAAAGTATTTTACTTTAAACTAAAAAATAGTCAAAATAACATACAAGAGCACAAAAAATTACTGTGAGTTTTGTATGCTTTCCGTATTCATACCAGCGTACAGAACTGGGTAGAAAACTCACGGAGTAAAAAACAGATTTTCACCCTGCTCCACTCAAGAATGTTTTAAGAAGCGAAATATTAAAAAAAAAAAATTAAAAAGCGGTTTTGTTTTTTTCAGAAATGGGGCAATTACATATATTTTTTCAAAAAAATCGAAAGACCCACCCCACAAGCCTGTTCGATTTCAAATGAAACCACCCAATAAGTAATACAACGCCAGTAATTCTTTCGAAAATACAGATTCGATATATGAGTGTCACGTTCCTGAAGTGACAGTGAAAGCGAAAGACGAAGAAGGGGGCAAGCTCGAGCAAAAGGGAAAGGATGAGCTCGAGCAAAATGGAAAGGAGAAGCTCGCGCATGACATTTGACGACTGAACCTGAAGGGCGGCAGCTGACACGCGAACGCTCCCGGCAGCCCAGGCTTCGCTCCTGGTGAACCCTGGCTCCGCTCCAGGTCTTCTCGCCGCCATCGAGCCGGAGCGACGTGGTGCCTGCTGCTCGCACCAGAAGCCCGGAGCATTGGACTTCGAGCTCGAAGGCGGACGCGAAGGGGTGTCCTCGCAACATTCCTGTCAACCCAGGCCGCGTACCTGGTCGGTCAAGCGACACCATCGAACCGGTGCTGGAAGGCCTAGAGCTCCTAGCAAGCTTCGATCCACACCCGTAACATCGAGGAGCAAGGCCGCGTTCCGTTCCAAGCAAGATCGACGCTCGAGACTGTGAGTGTTCTCAGCGCGCGACCGAGACTGTCTGGCTGTAGCTATTTAACCACTCTATTTTTTTTTCCTTTCGCGTCTGCTTATAATTTTGTTTTCTGTTCTGCTTTCTTTTGTGCTTGTGAGTAAATGAATTTTTGTTCGTCTACTTATGTGTCGCTTCGTCTTTCGACATGCCCTCGTCCCCTCGGAAGAACATGACAATGAGTTTGAGGTTTTTTTTAATATAATTTATCATTTCAAATAAAATCTTGGATAGGCACATCATTTTTCTGCTCGATTTTATAGTTTCAATACACTTTGGATTTCGCTTTAGTCCTTTGTGTAGCCGGGAAACAATCAGTATGTGCTGTTTACACTGTTCGTTGCTTATTCCTTTCAGCCTTTTATGGTGTCGTGGAGATCTTCTTAGAAAGCATTTTAAATCACTTTTTGCTGGGTCCCAATATTTCTGAACTAGACCAGTAGTTTTGTTTTTTGCCTGTCACATAAATATTTACGGTATAAGAGGATTAACCAAATTGCAGCAAAACTTGCAGTATTTTTTGCTGCAATTTAAGAAATTGCAGCAAAAAGTATGCCAAAACCGCTGCTGTCGCCATGCTGATTCTCGACGAAATCATTTCTCATTTAGCGCACACCCAACCAAAGCCGGTTGTTTGGTTGCCGCCGTCGCTCACAGATGGCGGCACATAGTACAGCTCCGCTGCTCTTTCTTCTTCACCAGAGTGGAAAGGCTGAAGGTTCGTAATATTTTTTTTTGGTAAGTGTACGGGGAAAGTAACGTGAACGTAATCTGCAACGTAACGAATAAAACAATCCGTTACTTTTCAGTGAAAGTCATTTGGTATTGCAATCCATTACATTTTTAAAGTAACGGACACAAGTCTGCTATAAACCTACTGAGAGTCGCAATTACGTTTTCGACTCCTCGAACGAACATATATCCCAAATTCACTTCAATCCTTTTTAACGATTTATCCGCCTCTACAAGATTTTGTGCGATGACATCGACTAGCTTATTTTATACAACGCGGATATCTACTAGGGCTTCTCCGCAGTGTGAGGAGTCGTGTCTCCGGCATCTCCAGGCGCGACGCCCTTTTCCCCCAACCAAAACCTATGCCAGAGGGCAACCTTCCTATTTCTTTTTCCATGACTACCCAACTAAGCTCGGCAAAGCAATTATCAGCCCCACATTCCACCTCGCATCCTCTTAAATTATATTTAAAGCGCCATTTCTCACTTACCGTTGACGCGTTAACCTAGACCCTCCCTTAGTTCGAAGCGTCCTGAACGTGACGCTCACCGGAACCACAGCGTGTGGCGCATTGAATTGCCGTACTATCGGGTTCACATTAAATGCGAAAACTGGAGCGCGTGCCCGTCGGCAAGCGCTTCGCTTCCTGGAGGCCTCTTGAAACTGACGAAACTGCGGGGTGGAGACTAAGGCGCTGAGAGGATGTGCGTCCTACCCTAATGTCTTCGAACCCCGCTCAACACAACCCAATCTTTGAAGCTGTGCCGGTGGTGCGCTTGACGTTTCGTCACTGATTCCATTTCATTCAAACCCATTTTATTACATTGTACATGTAATGAAAATCTCCGACAACCTCATCTGTATAACCTCTAAACCAGCGGTCTCAAACACGCTGCCCGAAAGCCCTCCCCCCAAACCGGCCACGAGTTCCGGTTCCCAAGTCCCGAGCGTTATGGCGTGCGCCATAGTGCTTTCATCTCGTCTATTCACTTTCGCTCAAAAAGTAACTCTCATATTTTAAGATATTCACATAGCGTTTGTGTGAGCTGAACGCATCTGGTCGGTGTTGACGAATGCGAGGAATCGCCATGCCGATTCCTCGCATAACGATGTCTCTTTTGAGCGTTTTCTACCAGCGGTAAAATACAGTCAATTGGGCGAGATGCCGTCGGGGGCGATGGCGGCGATTCCGGCACACACTCTGCACTCCTACAGGATATAGGTACGGTACCGGTGTTTGAGGACGGATATTTAGAGTGCCTGATGGCGTTTGGAAGACGTCTAATAGGCATATGCGCTCTATTCCCTCAACCGGCCGAAAAGCCATGCGCTAGGCCTTACTGGGGAATTCAAGCGTCTCTAACCGGCCGCCATGTTGTTTATGGGGGTAGTCAGTTTTGACTACTGGCTCTTTGACTACCTGTAGGGTCGTCAATTTTATCCTAGGGGCAACTGTTTACCACCCAAAGGGAGTCACACAGACTACCTTTCTGACGTAGAACTACGTCTTTCTCCGCGCCTGGAAGGGGGAAAAAGCTGAAAGCTCGATGTTGCAAAAACTGGATCACGGAAGTGATGTCACAAAGACGCCTGCTGCGAAGAACCGCACAGTGCGCACGCACATTTTGTCTTGTTTGCACGCACGCACATTTTTCCGCACATTTTTCTTGTTTGCACGCTTCAACGCGACGCGCTCCCGTCTGTTTTAAACGGCGATAGACACCGCTCCGGCAGCCGTGCTTCCACAATCTTCGCTCATCGCTCCGGAGAGCGACCGAATGGCCGACCTCGCGTGCTTTGCGGCACGGGAAGTACACGGGACGCTCTAGCGCGAGTCGTCGAAGCGCTAAAAAAAATTGCACGCGGTCCCGCTTGTGCGCCTCAAAGATGGCGGCGCGCGGGGGCTACACATGTGTCTCTACCGGTCTCCGAACCACGGGCATTCGCTTCGTCCGCATCCGACACCATCATGCGGCAGGAGCGCGTAGACGTTTCTTCAGCTGCGGCCGTAGTTCTACGGCATGTTATGCAGTAGAGTAAACGTAGAGTAGATTGTTGGGCTGGTTTGTTTTAGAACTTGGAATACATTTTAGCGCTCAAAAGACAAGTACACAAAGACGAGAATCAGACACCACTGTGCGCTACTAACAACTGATTTTTTTACATGAAACGTCACTTATATACCCTCCGTGTTTCTGATATCGCCCCATCTCTAGCCGACCCGATGCCAGGCCGCGTCATTGAGGAACGCACGTTCCTTGTCAAGTAGACCAATTGAGGCCACGCTGACACATGCTGCACAACCCTTCTTAATCTCATCTGCCTCGGCTATCTCCCTCAGTTTTTTCCCTTTGCCTCGCCAGAATCTTGCACTCGGAAAACATCGGTCTGACGTGCCTGATTCTCGACTTTGTGTCCTCGTATTTTGACCGCTAAAAGGTATTCCAAGTAGTAAACGTAGGCAGCGACACATTTTTCTTTGAGTGTGTCACGCTATAGCCAACGGCATGGTTGAAAGATTCGATCGATCTCTTAAGGCATCACTTAAGGCACAGGTTCACTCCACCAATTGGTGGAATAGCATTTGATTAGTGTCATTCGCTAACTTCCATGCCACCATTCGGGGTAGTATATTTGTTTTGCCATTTTATCCGAATAACCATCCCACGCCTCGCCCATGTCACGAGCTCAGCATCTCTATAACCAAACTGATGACTCCGATATGGACATATATGCTGATCATTTTTGGGAGAAGTAAAATATAGGTAGCATTTGATGTTCTGTGTTGCTTGGTTTCGTGTTTTCTTTTTTTTTAAGTTATAATTCCTGCAGTAGCTCTTTCATGAAATGTACTGCGTTGTCTTTTCCTGACAGTGCCCGTACTGTGTGAGGGCGAAACTGTTCAATGTGTTGATGTATTAGGTCAATATCCTGGTTTATATTTTAGTGTTCCCATAAGTTTGCTTATTGGGACACTAAGCTATAAACCAGAAAAATATAAAATAATGTATTTTTTTATAATATATATTTCATATAATATATTATATAAAATGTAAAACACTCCCAGAGAAACAAATTATTTTCATTAATATTACTTATATTATTATTAATATTATTATTATTATCTTAATCATCATAGTCATCATCATCATCTATATGTGCCCCTGAGTTGGAGCACCGTTTTTCATAGATAGTGGTTTCTGGGAGACATTGACATTTAAATAGGGCAGGACCCGGCATGACGCCATGTCCAGCGATGCCGGAAAAAGAACCTAGTCCCAGATTTCCTTGCGCACCTTCGCGCTCTCATCCAACGTAAATCCAACCAAGCTCCAATCGTCTGCTCGCCACTCGGTCCATTTCTTTGAGCTTAGGCTAAATCTGCTCCGTGCGTGCGGTCTGCCTCGTTTGCTCGCTGTCGCGCCTGGCTTACGGTACGATCGGCGCGCCAAAAAAAGTTTCGATGGGAACCCGCATTCTCATCACGGCAGAGGGAAACCAACATCTCCTCGAAGGAGAGCTTGTACGGCTTTTTCAACCCGCGATGCAACTCTCAGCGTTCTTGCGTGCGACGACTGACACGCTGGCTTTCCAACGCCGAGCTATCACGACTGGCTCTACACGACACTCCCGGAACGTGTCGAGAACGTCCGCCATACGCCGGCTTCCTTCTGGGTAGCTAAACTCGTGGAGCACAACTTTGTGCCCCGAAGTTGCGGAACGCGCTAATTGGACTCTCGCGTCGCTGACGTCAAGCCGAGCGAGGTGTCAATCATTCGAACGCTCATTTCTTCAAGATCGGCAGAATGTAGCAAAGTTACCGAGGCGCGCGAGGAGCGTGTGAGGAGCGCGCTGATTGAACGGCTGCTCCGATGACGTAGGGCCCGTTTGTCCCTACATCCCTACGCCAAACTAAAATTAATGCTTTGTAGATTGTCCCTAGGCGACCTGCTGGCGCTCCAAATCCCTCCAAAGTTTGTGTTAAAAAGAATGTGATTCGAAACCTCGTTTGTCGAAG
The DNA here is from genome assembly GCF_016920785.2 of Ixodes scapularis. Lineage (NCBI taxonomy): Eukaryota > Metazoa > Arthropoda > Arachnida > Ixodida > Ixodidae > Ixodes > Ixodes scapularis. The sequence continues at coordinate 774,762 of NW_024609981.1, read as the reverse complement.
TTGTCGCTGACGTCAAAGTGACGTTTCCGAACTTTGCGAGAGCCGTGGTTTGAGCTCGAAAACTTCGCTTCGAATCGAGGCGAAGATAAACTTTGTCAACATGGCGGTGCCGTACGCTGCGGCCGAGCTTATCTTCCGCCACCGTCGGCGTCGCTACCGAAACCACCGGGACGCCTTTCAACTCCCCGACGACGACTTTCGGCGACAGTACCGGCTATCGAAGAACGTTGTGCGTTGGCTCTGCGACGAGCTTCGTTCGGCGCCCGGACTCCGGAGGCGGCGTTCAATCGCGTCCATGATGACCGTGGAACAGCAAGTTCTCTGTGCGCTCCGGTTCTTCGGAACCGGTAGCTTTCAAGGCACGGTGGCGACTGACGAGCACCTGTCAGTCTCCCAGATGACAGTTAGCCGGGCTGTCAGAGTTGTTGCTGCTGCCATCGTGGAGTGCCTCGGCAGCCGCTGGATTAACTTCCACGCGGAAAGCAAGGCCGCCACCAAGGAGGGCTTCGCCCGAGCCGACGGCATGCTTGCCGGCGTCGTTGGGTGCGTGGACGGGACTCATGTCGCGATCCTGGGCCCGCGAGACACGGACACCGTCACCAAGGCGGCCTACTGGTGCCGAAAGCATCACTACGCACTCAATGTTATGGTGGTAAGTTGTGCAGTGCCTCTCTTTTGCTGTCCTATTTCTTTTTGAACTGTGTATACGGTGATTCGCCAGTGAATTTAGTAGCAAGCAATAATTCCTCTGCGGACAGCGCGCTCCTCAGTGATACACGCGCCGTCCGACTTTCTTTTGGACGGCACTTAAAGGCGCGAGTGGAATGCCGTCGGAGGGCACTTGAACGCTCTGCAAAAGTGCCGTCGGGCGACACTCTAGACATAGCCTTTTTAACTTTTATTTTATCTGTCAAGTTGCTAGCAAATGTTCATTGAGGGACCAATTACTCCATTTAAATGGTGCAAAATAGACAAAACAAAGTTCATCGAGTCATGATCTTGAGGCGCAACAGAAGTGGTGTTTGGCGAGGTCGTCGCCGCCCCAATACCCGTTTGTGAGTAAAAAACAGCCTTGAATGCTTTTGCACTGTGTGTCGGATCATGTCCTCCTATTATGAGTATGACCAGTGAAAACTGGGGAATAAGCTACTTCGCGAAAGCAATGTAATGTAAGTTTGGACAAGCCTTTTTTCTGAACATCTGTGTAATAGGCAAACTTGTGAACGATTCTGTGCTGTGCATCTTTTGTGCCTTCAGTGACAGTATCCCTTAGATTTGGGCTTCTGACTAGTCGAGGTAACAGTGGTGTGTGGCAGTGATAACATCGAGATAATTCTGTGTGTGACAGTCGGAGAAGAACTGTACATTTAAATTCCTGCGTTTGTCTGCCAACATGTTTCTAATTGTAGTTTTACTAGCATACAAGAAGAAGACCATTCGTTCTTGAGTCTATGCAAAGAGTATTCTATAGCTTGTTTTCTTCTCAAGACTTTGACACACAATGATGCGCAGAAGCGGTCTTGTTGAACTCAGATATGCATTTTAGTAGTATGAGTTTGTTCAACAAGTACTGGAAGTGACTTAATGTTTGCAGGGACGTAATATTGGCGAACTTCGCGACTTAATTAATATTAAAAAGAATAGATCCTGTAGACATGTTTCCCTATGATAATGAATATGTAGAACTCCAATTTGCGAAATTTCATGCCCCCTAACTATTCCTCAGTGCCACAGTTCACCAAATTTTCGATATATCGAGCCCACGAAAATGAAGTCATTTACAGTAGAGCAAATGAAGTGTGAGGGAGAAACATGCAGCAGGTGAATACATCACATGCCATTTAGTGTGAGAGGTAGAATATTAATTTGGACCAACAATGCTTGCACTAATAAAAATAATTTATGCATCCTTTCTCCAAGTGTAACAAAATTAACCACAGGGAAGAAGCTTGGCCATGGATTGCTCACTCTTTAATAATTACAGAAGTGTGTTGGAATTCCAAACGATTGATGTAACAAACTTCCGTCGCTATCCTCTGCAGGTGTGTGACTACAAGGCACGGATCATGTACATGGACCCAACTATGCCTGGTGGGGCCCATGATGGATACGTGTGGAAACGGTCGTCCCTCCGAAGGGCGATGGAAAGTGGCCTCCTTCAGCCTGGGGAATTCCTGCTGGGTAGGAAATTAAACTAGCATTTTACAACTGTACTTGACAATGCGGTGAATGGTGAGGCCACTGCACAGTTTCTCATTGGTGTCTTCTGTCTTATGCCATAATTACCACAACAACCAACAAGGACGCATGTGGACAAATAGTGACTAAACTGTACCTTGCACATCAGTACGACTCTTCATATTTTTAATTATCGAAGTAAATAAGCTATTGCGAAAAAACAATCCAATTGATTGTTTTCATAATTTTTACAAGACATACTAAAAAAATAAACTTATTTTTTTTTTATAAAATGGGATTTGCACTGGTACATGACCCCATGCAGGAAAAACATAACATTTCAAGTGGCTGTGCAGATAACATAATTGTGTCAAAAAGGTCTGAATTTATCATTTGCTAGTAGTTGTTAAACCACCACTGTCAGCTCCTCACAGGCCCCGTGAGAAGGACATTCAGTAAGTTATATGCCAAAGAATTTAAGTAAAGACTTTACTTAATATTCCAGAATAAATTTTGTCCCATTAATGGACTGCTTCAGGTTATGCAAGTGTTAGCATGGTTCATATATGGTTCAGGTTGATGGAGGTATTTGGATCTGCGGGCAAAAAAGAAAACATTCTGAAGACTGGTCCTTTTCTCACCCCTGCCTGCAAGATGTGTGTTCTCTCGAGAATATATGCCAGGGGTGGCCAGAGTGACATGGGGTTAGAGCCACAGACGAAACAACATAAGTTTAAAGAGCCGTAGGAAAAAAAGAGGAGGGGGGAGGCAACTTTTAAAAACGAAACAATATGGAGGGAACAGTGCTTTCCAAAGGGGACAAGTATAATCGTTGACTACAACAAATAACACCAAGCAGCAGAAAGTTACTTAAATCAATAGGCAAAAATGAATGCTTTGGCTGGTTTGCTAGCCAGCCACTGCCCCTGACACCCGTTACGCGTATTCGGTTGGAAATTATTTCTAGAGCAATAAAGGAAACAGTGTCACTGGACATCAATGTGTCAAGGAGCAGTCCAGCTGTATGTACGTAGTGTAGCACTAGGCTGCCAAGACTGTGAGCATTTATTTTTAAGTTCTAGGAATCGTTCCGTCTTTGGAACACAGGAGGGGAAGGGGGGCACACTCACGCGAAAGGCGCAAGCCGCACTTAAACCCGCGGTGAGCCGCATGCGGCAAGCGAGCCACAGTTTTTCCACCCCTAATATATGCATTTGTGAGTGGTGGCCAAGGTTCATTTCACAATGCTTGATTTATTTTAGTGTCTGATGTCATGCATGCTTGTTGGGCATGCAGGAGACAGTGGCTATGGCCTTGCCCCATGGCTTATTACGCCAGTCCCCGGCACGCTCCAGCCAAACTCTCGAGAAGCGAGGTTCAACGTGGCCCACTCCTCCGTGCTGTCTGTGGTGGAGCGCTGCATCGGCCTGTTGAAGAACAGGTTCCGTTGCCTCCACAAGCACCGGACCCTGTATTACCCACCGCAGACCGCTGCCACCATCATTGCAGCCTGTGCAGTTCTGCACAACGTTTGCATCGCTGCGGAGGAGCCGGAACCCGAAGCTGAAGAAGGAGATGACGTAGAGGGCGGTTCAAGCAACGGTGGACCTGAGCCACAAGAACCGCCTCCTGGGTCGCCACGGGTAAAACCACTAAGTGTTCTCAAAACACTGCAGCCTCTAGCACAGTTTGTTTGTTCACTATTCCGCCAACAACTTCGCGCCTTTCCGGTGGTAGCCCTGTGGGCAATATGAGCTGAAACATCCGACCTGGTTTTTTTCTGCGTATGCACTCCCAACAAGCTCTATTTTCTCCAGTTTTGACAAATAGTTTGAAATATAGCACCTCCACTTTGCATTCCATTCCTGGTTTTCTCAATAGTTCTGTCAAAAACAGGCAGGCATGCCAAAGAAGTGTGAAGGACTGTCAGCTCATATTGTCTGTCACAGTACATTCATAAAAACACACACAAAGAAACATAGTTAAGATTCTAACACTACACACACAAATATAATTAACAAATTAAACTTCGACATATTTTATGGCAGCTTTAACATCATTAAGTTTCTTTAAATTATTCAAGGCCATAAACATGTCAGTCACAGACAATGAAACACTATAAAATGAGTCTCGTTCGCATGATGGGCAAGAGCTTGAAGCACCTACCAACACAAGACATTTCCACTCACCTTAAGAATGAGGAACAGAAAAGCTCATGGCGAGTTCTTGCCTTGTGGATGACACTTTCTCATTTAAGAGATTTTGCAAAAATTACAAACCATTAAGTTCTTTTTCTTCCGAAAGTGTGTCCGTACCCAGTTCCCCAAGTAGCCAGGTGTGGTTATGCTAACGTTTCTTTCCGAGGTGTTGGTCATACATAAAACTAATGTAACTTCTCTGCATCTACTGCCTAGGTTTCAGTTAATTCTTTGAAACCTAATCAACCCTAAAACATCCAAAGTCCAGACCTGAGTGGACATAGCATACAACACGAGCACAGATTACAGTATTTTAAACTCTCGGGTAGTTCTAGAAACCATGCCAAGCATCCTCGGTGATGAAGCGAGCATAGCATTATTGCGCGAGTCCACCAGAAGTCTGGAGCCCGATAACATGCCAGGATCATATATGACAAACATTTTGTTTACTTCGGATATGGTGTGCATGGAACGACAAGTATGCACTCTGTTTTAGATTAAATTTGATGACGTTAGTCGTTCTTGAATTCAGCTTAGGCCGTTATTTGAGGGCCACGCATTAACTGCTCCAATATTCCTCTGCAATTCCATGCAGTCTCCTTCAACCTTGCGATATATATTTACATCGTCAGCATACTGTAACAATTGAGGGAACTGAACACAATCAAAATTATCATTAGCAAAAATATTGTGCAAACGAGGACCAACATTAGATCCTCGAAGGACTCCAAAAGTTGGAGGTGTGCGGGGACGACAAGGCTCCCGAAATGTGGGTGACGTTTAAGCGCCCTGGCAAATAACTTCTGGACCGTTTGATGAACCCATCAATAACATTCTATTCAGACATCTTAACTGGAAGCAAATCACACAGTGCACATCTGGCTTCATAGAGTGCATATTGAGAACATTGAAAAGTGCCCATAAATAGAAGCTGGCCATTTTCATGCCAGATCTTGATAAATCGCCCCTCTTCAAATGGAGACTAGTCACTTTCACTGTTAGTCTTGCCAGTATATTGACATGGTTTGAGCTTTAAGATGCATGCAGAGGTGCTTGTTGCAGTGATAAGATTGCTGCACCATTAGCACCCAACTGTGCAAAAGTGTTTACCTTGCTACATTCTGCTAACGTTCAGCTTAATGCAAAGAATATGTGCTAACAATGCTCCAAAAGCTCATTTAATCTATTAAATTAGAAAGTATCTTAATGAATCACTTCACTGCCAGATTGTAAAGTTACGCATGCGTGAATTTTCATAACTTTTGGGTATCGCTGAAAGCAATGTGTAGTTTGATACGACCTTCGTACCGAACGTGACTTGGTTCTGAGAAATTTTGGGACATTGCCCATTGTTCGTGGTGTGTTTGGGCAGTTTAAATAGCTCCATTGAGTAACCTTTCACCATTCACTGATGCACTGCAGAAAGGATACGCCTGCAAAGTGAACATCGCAATTTCGTGAATTTTGCTTCGCTGCAGTACAGCCTAAAGTTAAGGGGTGAAACACCCCTTCGGGATAGAATGGTTCTCAATTGCAAGTCAAATTTGGACTTGAAAAAAAAAATATGCCAGGGTGAGTGCTGATTGGCACCATATATGTGGCAGTAAAATTTGCTAAATTAAACTGAGGTATTAGTTTATCTGCTAAACCAGAGCATTCTGACAAGTCGCGTGTATTGCTGGTTGCAATTATGCTTCTTTCTTTCTTTCAAATTCTAGTTGAGGATACTTCGCACTCGAGTATCAGGAAAGGGTTGAACATTCATATTCACCAAACGTGGCTGGGCTGCTCTTTAGGTTTAATTGTTACGTTTAGTTAACACCCACCTTTTGGTGGATGTAGTCAGCAGTGAAATGAATGCTTGGGAATAACACCAACAATTTCAGCTGAACTTTTTAGAGAGTTATTTATTTTCCACATGCTTTCTTTGTCCCATAGTGAGTCTCTGCATGTAAGATATATTTTTGAAGTTTATTTATGGTAAGAAGTGGCTCTACAGAAGGGGGAAAGCAAAAAAGTGTAGCAGTTTCAGGTGAAGAAAGACCAGCAGCTTTGAATCTTGGTCGGAACCGAATGTGTTTATTATGACATGCTTGTCATAATTTTCGGCACAAGAGCCAGAAAAGCATTGTATTTTATTTAGACAGGCCAACACATGATTCTTAACATAGTATTTTGCAGTCGATTGAATAAGATTTCAGATTATGCTTATGGTACAAAAGTTTTTTTTCTGCTCCAAACAGTGTTCCAAAATAACCCAAATCATTCCCATCACTGGTGTTTCTAGTGTTCTAGCTCACCTCTCACCAAGGTGGAGGGACGAAGTCGTCATGGTACCAATTATTTAAAGCCGACGTTGGGCTACCTATGTTGTCATGGCGATACAGCACCCTTGCAGGCTGACTCTCACTTCCCTGTGAAAGCTCACCTCTCTGTGAACCCGACTAAGAAAGGCCTCATTGTGGCCTTTCTTAGTTGTGTTTTCTACTCCCCACAAGGTATTTAAGCATTTGAGGCAAGAATCCATGTGCAATGGATTGTTTCTTGATGCCATGTCGCTCTGTTGCCAACATGTCTTCTTGACCATGAAATTTGTAGTTTTAGTACACAGCAATTTTCTTGTGACTTGCAGAACGGAGCTGCTGTGGCTGCACCACACGAGCGTCACATCTACGCGAGGGGCCTGGCTGTGAGGAATGCCCTGATCGCGCAGTTCCCTCAGGCACGACGACGGCAGGCCCGACCAACCCGACAGCAGCCTTCACATCGTGGACAGTAACGACCAAACTGTCTGTGTTACTAATTTTTTTAATTATCTTTCTTTGTCTTTCAGTTTGCCTTTTTTTTGTATCATTTACTGCATTTGAGCCCTAGGCATGCAAAGATTTAACATTTTGTGGAAGCACCTTTCCGTGTGTAGCTTTGTATTTTCAACGTAAACTGTAGAAAAAAAAGAACCTGTAAAGTGTGCCGCCTTTGTTTTTCTAGGTTGAGTCTTAGCCAAAAGAAGTCACTAATCAGATCAGCAAGATGCAGGTAGAGAGGCATACCTACTGCTCTATGTCGGGGTTCTCAGAGTTTTCGACGAACCTATTATGTACATCTCGTCTGACAGCTAGTGCCTTGCTGTCTTGTGTCCTTTGGTGTGTTGTCACAGCTCTAGGCCATAGCCATTGTAGTGTTGTGGGCAGTGGTGCAAACGAGAACAATGCAATTACCAATAAGTAATGGTAATGTTTAACTTCGTAACTAGTAAACCATGTATTCAAACATATCAGAGCCTATATCTGCCTGCCCTGAATGATAGCTGAGGAACCCCTCCCGGTCCCGTCACTGATGTGATAAAGCATTGCAGTATTCTACACAAATGGTAAACTATCATGTGCATACAGGGAGTCTTTGGCTTATAGTTATGTATCAGTGACTAGCTGAGATCTTCTTGAATAGCGCCTTGTTGTGTAATTTTGTATATAACCTGTGAAACATGCTGCAACTTCAGAGTCGCAGAAGTTTAGCGATAAGTGGAAGGTCTATGGAGTTGGCGCTGGAGTGCCGTTTGGTTTTGTTGTGTCCTGCTCATGCCGTTACTTAGATGTAGAGCAGGGCAATGAACTTGTACACGAGAAGGTTTCAGAAGTGGTTTAATGCTGCAGCCGTGCAAAAGGCGGCAGCAGGAAGTAGCAGCGCCAAAGGAACATGGCGCACATACTACTCTCGAAAAGGGGGTCGCTCCAAGGGCGGCTCCTTGCTGGTGGGTACACAACATTCCCCCCCCCCCCCCATTTGCACTTTAGACGAAGTCAATCACATAAACTGGCCATCTGACATGGCGAGAACTATATATGGGAGTCTGTTCGGCTTGTGTCGGTGTGTAAGTCGTGCGGCCTAGAGGAGTCGCTGGCCTGTGGTTGCTCAGTAGGCTTAGAATCCAAATACCGGCACCGCATTTGGTCCGTGTGTCGCCACAGTTGCCGGCCGTCCGGTGTTTCAGTCGGGTATGACAGTGGCCCTACCACTTCAGCAACAACTGCGGGAACCCAGCGTGGTCCAGAAGCATAGTTGCGCACATACACTGCGTCGTCGGACAAAAAACTGCCGTGCTGGTTCTTGCTCTTCAGTGTGGACGGTCCGTCCGTGGTAGTCTCTGACCCGTCTGGGTGCACTCTGTCCAGGAGTGTCTTGGGACGGGGGTTGAAGAGCAACTCTCCAGGGCTCCTTCCCGTACTTGTGCATGGAGTGACATGCTACCGACGAAGGAAACTCGTTAGGCGTCCATCCCAATCGCTCTGGATGATTCGCTTCAAACCATCCTTAGTTGTTCTAACCATGTGTTTCGCCTGCCTATTGGTGGCTGGATGCAGTGGCGCAGATGTTGCCTGGTGAATCAGGCCGCTTGCTAGGAACCGTTTGGACTCCTCAGACACGAACTGCGCTGCATTGTCCGATACAATAGTGTCGGGTAGTCCATGAGCTGCAAAAAGGCGACGCAGGCACTTGATGACCATGGCACTGGTCATGGAAGACACCGACATCACCTTCAGCCACTTGGAGAAATTGTCCACAGCTATGAAGAAAACGTGCCCCTGAAAACGGCCAGCAAAGTCTATTCGAAGACGGGACCACGGCGTCCTCGTTCTCTCTCAGTGGTGCACGGGGGCCTGAAGGGGATCTGGTCTCTACGCCTGGCGTGCACCGCACGTGTTCATCTTGTGTTCAATGTCAAATTTCATCTTCGGCCACCACACGTAACTACGGCTGAGGGCCATCATGCCGACGATCCCTGGATGCGCGCTATGCAATGCCTCCAGTATCTTAGCTCGGCCTTCAGTGGGGATCAAAACTCTGTTACCCCACAGAACACACCCCTTTTTCACCGACATACCATGCTGTCTCTGTTCATAGGCTTAAAGCTCGCCGCCCAGACGCTCCGAAGGCCAACCCCCCAGAGCCCAGCTCAAAACACGAGACAGCACAGGGTCTCGCCGCGTCAAAACAGCAATGTCTGTGGCCTGCAGAGGAGGCTTCGTAGACATCTCGAGCATGAACACCTCTAGTAGCGGTGGTGGAGCACGGACATTCGCATGCGAAGGCAGTCTGCTGAGTGCATCAGCGTTTGCGACCTCCTCTCCCAAACTGATGGACCAGTGTGTAGCTGTAGGCATTCAAAACAATGGACCATCGGAGCATTTGAGGGGCCAGAATGGGTGGGGTCACCTTGTCAGACAGAAAGATTCCCAGGTGAGGCTTGTGATCTGTTACAATCACGAACTCACGAGCATAGTGATGGTCACGAAATTTATTCTCGCTCAACACTGTGGCCAGCGCCTTGCGATCGATCTGCGCGTAGTTGTGCTCCGCCTCCGATAGAGTATGTGAGTAAAATGCAATGGGCACCTCCCTAGAGTCGTCCAGCCTGTGGCTAAGCGCTGCCCCAATGTCCACAGGGCTAGCATCGCATGTCAGAATCACAGGCTTGGTTGGGTCGAAGTGGGTCAGAACTGTGTTTGAGGAAAGGAGGCTCTTGAGTGCATCAAAAGCTGTTTGCTGCCTCACTCCTGAGGTCCACACTGTCTTCTCGTCCTGGAGTCGGTGGAGGGGCTCCGCAACTGTAGCCTTGCCCTTCAAGAAACTGTGGTTGAAATTGAGCAAGCCGAGGAATGCTTGTAACTCTTGCTTGTTTTTGGTGGAGGTGCCTCGTCGATTGCTGCAACCTTTGCATCTGTGGGAAAGATGCCGGCAGCAGTCACACGGAAACCCAGGAAGTCAACCTCAGGCACACTGATTACGCCTTTTTCTTTCTTGACCCGGGGGCCTGCATCCTTGAAGCGCTGAGGCGCCTTGTGAAGTTGAGAGGCCAGCTCCCCTTATGCAGCAGCAGCAATGAGAATGTCATCAAAGTATGGAACTGCTCCGGGAATGTTCTTGAGGAGGCCATTTATTAACATCTTGAAAATTTCAAGAGCATTCCTTACACTGTACTACAGCCTGTTCACCCAATACGCCCCACATTGCATGGCGATTGTCTGAAGATCAGCTGACACTTCATTAACTGATAGTTGTTGATAGGCCTGCGCAAGGTCTAACTTTGCATAGCACTTGTCCCCCGATAACGATAACAGCAAATGACTCACAGCGGAAATTGCATATGGGTGTTGCTTTAGAGCCTTGTTTATTGTGGACTTGTAGTGTCCGCATATCCTAATGTCGCCGTTGCTGTTGAGTACAGTCACTTATTGGGTCTCTTACGTTGGCTGTGTGATGATAGGCTCCAGCACTCCCTGCCGAACGAGGCGGTCCAACTCCTTCTCCACCTTCGGCTGGATTTCAAAAGGCAGCCTTCGAGCTTTCAGGCGAACTGGCGGAATGCTGGAATCCACGTGCAGGAAGACTGGTGGTCCAACACAGTTCCCCAAACCGTCCTCAAATACCTCACTGAACTCCAAGAGCACGGTGTCGACTGTCTATTTCTTGATCTGGGAGACATCTGCGATGACAATGTCTAGTGGTCGAAACCAGTCAACTCCCAGCAGGTTGGTACAGGCACCTTTTGCTACCAGTACCGTCAGTGGGCCAACAGACTCCTTGTATTCGACGTGCATGCTGCAGGCCCCGACAACGTTCACTGTGCTCAGCTGATAATCAACCACCGTCGAAGAAAAGTCAGTCAGCACCAGCTTCCCACCGCACTGCTAGAGACTGCGGAATGTCTCCTCGGTGAGGATCGAGAAATTCGATACAGAGTCCACCTCTACATCGCAAATCTATGTTCAATGGAAATCTATGTTTGTAACTTGCAAGGTGCCAGGGATCCTCCTGCACTGATATGGTCGCTGTAGTAGCACTCGTCATGAGGCAAAGCGGTTACCTTGTATGCCGTTCTTGAATTCCATGGCTGTCGAAGCGGCAGGTTTCGCTGCTGGCCATTTGCGCTGCCAGCACGGCAGACTCGTTCTATGTAGCTGGTTCTTTTGCATGCCCTGCACTGCGTGTTCTTGATTCAGCAATCGACGTGGAGGTGCACACCTCCACATCCGTAGCACGTGCTGTAAATCGTACCCTGCGTTTCCGTCTGGCTGAATACGGCCGGTATCTGACATTTCATTTGGTTGGTCGCGGGAATGGTTGCAGCAGCGTCATTCTCCTCAGACTGTTGGACAACCTCGTGCTTTTCGCGCCCGCTATTGCCGCCAGAGCTTCCTCCTGGGCCTCACAAAAAGTCTACTGTTTCTTTGCGAAGAGTCGGTTCTGCAGGTGCTCATCGCGAAGTCCGCAGACGAGACGGTTCCTGAGAATTCCTTCCAGGTTGGGGAAATTGCAGTGCTGGGCCAGGCATCGAAGCTCAGCGATGTAAGGAGATACTGTCTTCTCAGAGGCTTGGTTCTGCTCGTAAAATGTGTTTCTGCGGATTTGGTGGCTGCGGTGAGAAATGAGCTTTGAGCACCTCGAACATCTCGGCAAACGCTTTCGACTGCGGCGTGTCCGATGCTACAAGCGATTACAGTAAGTCAAATGTATCCGCGCCGCACACGCTCAAGAACACCGCCAACTGATGCTTGTCTCCCGCCACTGTGTTTGCATCCAGGAAGAAGTTGAACCTCGAGACATAGGAGTCCCATTTAGCTGGCGTGGACGTATCAAAAGGCTCAATCTGGCCTAGCATAGCCGTCATGGTCCCGATGAACTTGTAACTTAGCTTGAACGTAAGCACTTAGACGATACCGTTTATCCTCATCGCCACTGTTGTGTCCTGCTCATGCCGTTACTTAGATGTAGAGCAGGGCAATGAACTTGTATGCGAGAAGGTTTCCAGAAGTGGTTTAATGTTGCAGCCACGCAAAAGGCGGCAGCAGGAAGTAGTACCGCAAAAGCAACATGGGCCGCATACTACTCTTGAACAGGGGGTCGCTTTGAGAGCGGCACCCTCCTGGTGGGTACACAACAGGTATTGTGGCCAACTTGACTTGGTATTCGACTTTGCTTGTCGGCATATGTGTAGCCATCCTTCAGGGATGACAGTGCATGTTATAGGGAGAGAGGAAGAAATGAGGGAGAGTAGCATTGCTGAGAACGTGAGAGGTAAAAAGGGGGAGGTCGACTAAGAGATTCGAGAGGCGATGCACCGAGAGTGATGCAGGAGGATTGAAACGGAGTGGGAGTTAGGAGAGAGATCCGCACGAGTTGAGATCGAAGACCTATTGAGGGCAATGCGGAGGAATCGAGTGGAGGAAGAGCAGAGGTGTCATTTATAAGGTAAAACGGCAGAGGCCATCAAGTTTTGAAAATGAGTGAACTTTGAAGTATGTTGTAGTTTTTGTGTATATTAAGCCAAGTTATAAATTTTAAAAGTCCACGATCCCGGCCTCACTTAAACCACAGACCCCGAAGACAACGAGCGGCTCCCCGTCACGAGACAACGAGCAACTTTACGTCACGTGACAACGAGACATAAACTTCACACACCTAAATTGAAAAAAAAAAAAAAAGATACTTGGAGGCTAAAAGGGTCTAGGAAATTTAATAGCTCCGGGAACCCATGAGTGTATTTCGGAGGCTTTCATCCTCCAGTGTGGTAGCTGAATTCCTCCATGATAAGACCACCTAATCACTATTGTTTGCTTCTTGGCTACAGCTGTAGTGGTTGTCTACTGCTCACAAGAGAACAAGCAAAACAGATTAGGTTGAATGGACGTATTGTACAGAGACAACACTGGAAAAGAATGTTAAACTTTTATATGTATTTTTATGCACCAATAAGCATGTAATATGTCCTCTCCATGTAAAAAGACAAGTATGTCAAATAAAAAAATGAAAAATTGGTAGCCCCAAAACCGACTCTATATGTTTTTAATTTACAGTAGGCTCGCGATAAATAAGACTCGGTTATTTTTTTACTCCTGATTAAATAAAACAAATTTAAAAAATTTGGTTGTCCTGCCATATTTTTAATATGTTCACAAGCCGCTTCATTTGTATGGCGTTTTGACGCATTTTACACTTTTTGTTCTCGCAGCCCTGATGGGTGCGCTTCTTTCCGATCATTGGTGCACTGCAGAAAGGCAACACCCGCAAAGCTTACTTCCACGGGTGTTGTTTTTCCGCAGTGCACAGGCGCTTGGTGAGACGCGCACTCAATGGTGCTGAAGCGGACACACATAAGCTTTGAAACCGGGTACCACGTAAAAATGTTTGTATCAACTTGCACAGACGTGGCGGCATGGCATGGGTCCACGTCACAGCGTCCGTACAAGTTGCTATGAAAACTGCTGCGCGGTGCCCATTCTCATCGTTTGTGTGTCCCCTGCTTAATAGACAAGCTCTCGACCTGATGAACAAACTTAATTTTGTTTCAGTTGTCATTTGCTGTCTAAACCGTCCATGTTAAACAACATTTTTGAGGGATGATTGAACTTTCAAAAATGTTTCATGTGTGGCATACCTGCCTATGAAGAAGCCTACGTAGAGGAAAACGTCTAATATCTGCTTTCTATGTCTAGCCATTCATATTACAAATCATAACTTTATCTTGCATCATATTTAGATGAATTTTGGATAATTCAAACAAAATTTGTGGCTTTCTTGAGTTTGAATTAGTGAGTGTACTGTACTAATTTGGAGACAAGCGTCATTAAACTTGGCTATAATTATGACCTATTATGCTACAACATCCGGGATAATGGTCTTATGCCTCGACCAAACATCAATCTTTGATCGTATAGCTCACATGATGACGACTGTTCCCACAAGTGTTAATGTTCAATTTTAGTTTGATATTTTGCAGTCATTTTATGATTGCACTTCCTACTTTAAGCTGAAGTTATGAAGGACTATGACGAAGGTATAAAAGGTTTAATAAACCATACATTAGCCGCTATAAACATTCAGTTCCTTAGCTATGTCTGGGTTTCTATTACACTGTCGATTATTAAGTTACAACATACTGTAGCCCTTTAATAGACCCCTGTAAGGGGACCTATTAAAGGGCATTGCTACAGTTACTGCCCTGCAGCTATGAGCTACACTTTTTCATTCCATCTTGAAGATGCTTGATGTGCAGGGAGATACATTTTATATTTGCTCTGCTAGTTTGACAACTGATCTGTTCCAGGCCATATTGGAAGACTATTGTTCAAGCTCTCTAGGAGACAGGATCCTTTGATTTTTGAATTCCGTCTATATAAATGCTTTGTAAGAACCATTTAATGGTAGGCAGATTCAATGTGGCTACACTACGCTGCTCAGCCATAGCAGGCATAGCACATGTGTGGGGTGATGCATCTCCAATGCATGTTCTAAACTTGCTCGCATATTATTTGAGGCAGGGCTTCTTTTAACCTCCTGTTAGGGAGGTTCACATGTATTGATCATGCATAAGTTGCAGATTTCTCTGCTTTGATATTTATCTGGTTATTTGGCCCTGCTATTTGTTGTGAATCTATTTACATTACTTGCTTTGCTGGGTAAGCATATAAAAATTCTGAATAGTCCTGGTATTGCAAATTTTGATATATTTTTCAAATGTGTCAAACAACAGTGGTTCAAAATTTTTTTCAGTGATATATTTACTTCCGAGATAGCATTCAAGATAGTAGTTGACAAGCCATGTGGGTGGACATTTCCAGCATAACATTACAGGCCTAGCTTGTCATTCTGCTATATTTACAGGACTTTCCTCAATCATGGCTTCATGTGTGGAAGTCATTTAGGGGAAGATGCCGAAAATATTTACAGGAAAGTTCCCATGCAGTCACCTGTGTAGAAATCATTCGAAGAGAGCAATAAATCATTTACACATTTCGCACATACCACTTTCCACAACACAGAAAATTATGAAGCATAAATTAAAAGTTTAATCATGTAAAAAGGTTCGTTTAAAAATGCACACAGCCCTTTCTGCTCTGGTCAAGAGATGCTTGTCCTGCAAAGTAAACAGAAACTAAAATGTTTACTATAAGAGCTCAAAGAAGTGTCAAGAGAAAGGGAACCAACCTCGCTATTAATCAGGTGTGTCCCTAATCAAGTCCGTGGCCGCCTCCTGTGCGTTGAATTGCCAGGAAGGCAATCAGGCACAGGAGCCCCGTGGCCTGTGTGCCCACACGTACCAGCTCATTTGTGGCCTGTTTGAGGAAAATAACTTTTGTTTAACCTCATTAGATCATTCTACTGAGTGGAATGTTTGATGGTTTTATTACAGCTTTTCTTTACTGCATAGTATTGTGCTCTTTGTAACATGTGTAATGGGCCAAAGACTTTTCTTCATTCGACCATCATACTTCTTCAGTTTGCACACACCATTCCACCATCCTCCCTATCGAAAATACAGCCTAAGCTCGTTTTTGATTTTGACCAAGATTTCGATCTGTTGTAAGGGAAGTATGTTGTATGCAGATATGAAGTGGAGTTAATGGCACGTAGAGGAAAACCAACTAACTTGAAAAATCGGTATGTTATATCCATTTGTCTGTTGTAACCAGGTCTGTTGTAATGAGCTTAGACTGTATTTCCGTCTGCACGTAATTTAATACCCGCCAGGTGTTTACTCAGAGCATTGCACAGGTCAGACTCCGTGGTTATGGTCCATATCGGGATACTGTTTGTTGTGTGGTCATAAAGAAGCTAGGCGGTTCTGTTGGCATAACGTGGTTTGGGGGCAGAATGTCGATGACTGCAGCTTGAGTTTCGTCTAGTAGGTTGCTGTCGATCACAGGTGTTGTATTGTTCCAGCTACCATTGCCATTTGCTTCCTCTAGGTTGTCGAGAGGAATGTCATTGTGAAAGTCTCCCACTTGTTGTAGGCTCCCGACTGCATCGACCGGTGGCGAATCTTCAGCTGCGTCAACTGGTGGCAGGATTTTATCTCCGTCAACATACTCATCGTCGACATGCTAATCGTCCACATACTCAGCGTTAACATACTTGCACTCCCTCCAAAGTTTCGGGGTCGGCAGCAAGGACCTTGCCACGCAACTTGGGTCGAGCAACACCTTATGTTTTTTTAGTAGGTGGCAGCATGTATCTCTAAGTCTCACTCACATTACTGTATATCTCAGGGTGAAACAAATGTAGAAATATCTATTTCTAGCAAAATGCACACAGCACCATCACATCTAATGCAAAATTTGTATAAATTTCTTGTTTCCTCTTTGTTTGTAATTATTGCAAATGGCTGATTTGTCGGCTAAACAGTTGCATATGCAATTGGGAACTATGTCCTGCGTGTCCACTGCCATTTTGCACAGTGGATCACTAATATGCTGATTGCCTCTTTATGGTAATAGGATCATAAATAATTAATGTATCGGAGCCTGACATTTAGTTTACCTGTGACAAAGCTATGTAGTCGTAGGACCAGGTTAATGAAACCAAAGGGTAAGCTTGCATAAATTGAAGGATATATTTGCTCGTTAAAATAAGTGATTGAGTCACCTAGCTGATACAAAGGAGATGAGTTTGGTACATCCACCACAAGGGTTTACGCCCTATGTATACTATATGGTTTGCAATTGTGTCACAAATATGACCATCCTATTGCACTGGATGCGTAATGTGGAAAGTAGTCACTAAATATTTGCCTTTTATGATTTTCCACTGCTTCCATTTCTTTCAGGCAATGATTGCACAAGTGTAATTTCTATATTTTGAGCTGCCTGTGCACTTTATAAAGATGTAGGTCCAATGGTGCATGCTCTTGATTTTTGAGTGAACTCGCTGGTGCAGGTTACATGTTTCTGGTTTACTGAATGCATTTGCTTTGTGACTACCTCGACCTGCTGGTTAACAGCTTGAGCAAGCCGGGTGACTTGGGTCACTAGGTCGGCCTGGGACTCCACGAGGAGCTCGCCTGACTCCTCTCTGGACCGGGTGGGGTGGTACCGGAGACTACCGGCACCAAATACTGGGCGTCGGGTTGGGCCGGAAAACCCTGGTTAAGGAAAATTATTATCAGATTAACATATCATGTTTTATAATCAAGATTAAACTGTGAGACAGCCTCAGAGATGTACAGATTGTATATATACTTCATACCAACAAATTCAGGTTCATTAAAAGAAACACTTGCCTCCAGCCTAGTCATCCGCCTCATCGACTGGGCTCCAATGGTCCCCGAATGCCGTTGAGGTTGATGGCCCAGTTTGCAGGGCATCTTCGGCCGGTTGCTGAAATAATTTTGGCAACTCCATTAGTGGCTAGGACGTGCAAACTATTGGCCCACCAACTATCGACCCACGTATCCCACTATTTTCAGAACTTCTCTTGAAATATGCAGTCAGGCTTAGAATTAGCATACAAATTTACTGTGACCCTCTACATGACAATAAGATGGTGATATACTAGGGCATCTGAGCAAGGTTTTGTTTCACCATGCACAGGGGCAGCAATGTTTGGAAGTGTTTTCCCCACTGTTAATTGGTGCACCATAAAGTCAGCAAGTGAATGCAAAAATGCTGTGATCTCACCTCCAGTCCCAGCACTGGCCCGCCACAACCTTGGACGGTGTCCACACCAAGGATTCCGAGAATCCGCTCCTCCTCTGGAGTCAGAGGCGAACCTCGGGGTGGACCTCCTCCCGTGCCCCTCCCGTCCTCACTCAGGATGCCTGCCTTGGACTTGGCGACTCTAACTTTTGCACTCCAAAACTGCTGCCACTCTGCCCGAGTCTTGTTCGCCGGCCCCTGGCTGTTGAAGCGCCGTACAAGCTCTGCCCACCACAGAGTTCGCCGATCTCTGGTGAACTCTGCGGTGAGCTCGGTGCAGGCCCTCGCCAATTGTGGGTGGTCCTCCATAAAGCTAATCAGAATGTCCAAGTGTATGGAGGACACGCGCGGTTTTAATTTTTTAGATTGTGAAAGGGCCGGCGAAGCGGGCGGAGCAGGCGCCGAGGCCATTTTTTGACGCGTCTGTCTGGCCGTTACAACGATAGCAGACGACTTTTTGTCAATATTTGCAGTGATGGAATTACTGCCACATTTTGCGTCAAAGGGCACCAGAAACGTTCACTCGACTCAAATCGCACTGAAAATATTGTCTGAAAAACGTTAGCATGCCTGCGCCTCCAAGGCGACGAATTCGAAAACGAAACTGAAACCACTGAAACTCTCATCGAACCTGTCCCGCGTGGTGGCGCTTTGGTACTTCCGAGTGAAGCTGCAGACGCTGCAGACGACAGGCTTTGCTCGAGATTTGGCAGTGTGGTGTTGTTTACGTTGTTATCCCGAAAATTAAATGCAAAAAAAAAACAAAAAAAAAAAAAACGATTTATGTTTCATAGCCCTGGCACCACAGATCTCTTAATAGGCTAGACGGCGGATAGAGGTCTTTATTGCTGGGCTCGAGCGGCACCACCGGCAGTCATTGCTTGACACGAGCTAAAGCATGCTATAGGAGGAACGGGAAAACTCCATCTTATTAACTTTGTAGGTTGTTTTCGACAATGAAACTTCTATCGTGTTTTCCGCAAATAACAGTTAATTTTGTGGGCAAGAATATCAAACACGTTAGAATACCAATCTTTTTTTTAAATAAATGGTGTGTGGTTGAGGGTCGAGGGCGACTTTGTTGGGCGTTAACTGTGATGTGTTTAATGAGACAAGTGTTACCGAGAGTTATTGTGGAGTCATTCGCGATCTCGATGTCATCAGAGTTTGGTAAACGATAAGTTAGAAGGCGTTTACTGGGGACATTCGCATCGTTTTAACCGGTTGTACATGGTCCTTTTTTGTGAAAGCTTTTTCTTTAAACTGCTGTGAGGGCTTCTCTGACAAACTAAAACTCGGAGCGAGAATTGCGTGTACTGCCTGTTGTGAAGCAATGGCCGCCGGTGATGCCAGCGACAGGCTCCCCATCTGCGATCCAGACTTTCCCTGTGAGAGTTCTAATGAATTGCACCCGCAGAATACTCCACGGAGAACCGACCCCAAACGAACTTGCCAAATGCACCGAGGGCAGACTAAAACTGTCGCCATAGACGTTGTAGAAGAGTACCGACCTCAAACCGAAACTAGCGCGTTTCTGTTCGATGTGATGGATGGGAATGCGAGAGGAGGGACGGATTTAGAGGGGGGGGGGGGGTTCGAATGTCCTGACCCCCCTCTTGATTTCTGCATGTGTAAAATTTAGGGCGTAAAACGAGGAGAGAAGGAGGGGCCCGGTTCCTAAACATATGGTACGCTGATTAACACCTGCCCCCCCCCCCCCCCCCCCCCCTAGGAAATTCCTGCATCCACCCCTGTGCGAGAGTGCAGTCGCTGCCAACGTTTTCTATAAACGTTGGTTGCTGCAACGTGTAACTTATATTTGCGATGATTTCCAATTAAGGAACTGGGCTGTCAGAGATATCTACAGACCGCGTAAGTTTCCGAAACAAGCCGACTACAAAACAGCATACACTTGAGAAAATTAATGGCTCTGTACGCGCAAGAGCTAGTGAACCACTAAAAGGATACGGCTTAAATCTAGTTCGTTGGAATATCTAGCTATACGTTTCGTAAGACTTTTTATTTGTCTCGTGAGGGCGTTGAGAACGAAAGCTTTCTCAATCAAAATACGACGGGGCAAGGTAGCTGACGTTCAAATATATGATTTTGGTCAAGCCTCGAGTAACGTCTCCGTGTTTAGCTTTCCCGGACGCTGAGTGCATGCGTCACAGGTTTCTGCTCTGGGAGCTTTGTCGACAAATGTTCCACTTTTCACCTCGCAAGCGAATGATGTGAGATCTCGCGGCCTCTGATGTGTTTGTCCTGAGCCTTTCATTACACACTGCTAGGCTTCATCGTCTGTACGGCAACATAGCGACTCAAATTTTGCAAATAAAGCGCGGGTCGTCGCTTCCCCCTTCGTGAAATAGCCGACGCTAACAATTCAAGCTCGCGTTTGAGTTTGTGGCCTGCGGGACGGGATTTCGAGCAGAAAATCTACTTTTTCACTCGGTTCCGCTGTGCGAATGCCTCTTCATAGCAGACGAACTCCCGTCGTCTGCTCTCGCTCCTCGCATGACCGAGGCATGACGGGATCGAATTTTGGCACAGCGAGCGGCGTGAATGCTCGCCTCCCCGCGCTCTCTCGTGCCCTTGTGCACCGCCTAGGTATAGCCGAGGGATCGCGGGGGATTTTTCGTCCCTCCAAGGTCAGAAGTTGCGAAGTTGAGCGCGCGCAGGGAGGAGGAAACTTTGCGGCGTTCTTTTGGTCACTCCCCCCGCTACGTCAGAAAGCGAAGAAGGTTTTGTTCCACGAGTTTAGCGATCCTGGTCAGGAAAGTGTTGGGCTCCATATCTAACCTGTTCTGACACCGATTCAATGGACGCCGCCATGACATTTAGGGAAAAACAACCGCGTTGTCACGGCAATGCCATGGCAACGCGGATGTTTGGCCCATATTTTCGTGGCGGCGTCCGTTAACTGAGATTCCTATTCCTAACGAAAATTACTTGGGACTGTGGTGAAAGATGGGGGAACTTTGTAAAAAAAAAAAGACGCAGGAAATGGGTCGTCTCAATAGCCGAGACAATAAGAAGGCATTTCGTGGCCACGCCTACTTCCGTTACATTTCGCTCCAGGCACGGAGAGTACGGACGCCACCTCCTGCCCATTATAACTTCCTTGCTGGGAGATGTTCCTTGCTCTTCAACCGAGAACGTCTCCATCCTTCCCTGATGAACGAAGAAGTGCTGTTCTCTTTCTAAGCTGTACCGGTAACAGCAACACGCTCCTATTGATGCTTTTGCACATAAAACAAGTACTCATTTTTATAGTAGTATTTAGGGCTGGGCGAATATTCCCAATTTCGAATAAGAATCGAATATTCTACATTTAATCTTCGCATTCGATTTCCAAACAAAGTCTTTGGTATTTTTTGAATATTCGTCGTAACACGAGTATTCGAAATTAATCCAATATTTAAAACCTATTCGCAAGTGTAAGTTTTACTTTTGCTTTCAGTTTCGTTAAGCAGGTCCCACTGAGAGCGACATAGCTGCATGGCGGTTTCAGCCTAAGCTTGTGGCGCCGGTGTCGGTAGCGGTCATCGGCGAGTTTCTGTTCGCTTGTGATTCCTGACTTTGTAAACTGTGCTCACTTCGCGTTCGCCCAGTTGTGTTATTGCGGATGGAGGTGATTGCGGGGAACTGTCTGCGAAGCGGAGGAACGAACGGGAAACGGCACCAAAACGGAGAAAGAGGAGTACTATTTGGAAATATTTTGAGATGGTGACGGGATCGATGGCGCAATGTACGGCATGCGAGTGAACGCTTAAAACGCCCACAGGTACGACAACGCCCCTTGTCAACCATTTCAGAGCACATCCTGTGTTGTTGAAAGAGTATTGTGGGATTTCCGCCCGCACGCCAGGAAAAGATCAACCGACGTTGACGAACTTCGTGTGCCGCACGGAGCCCCTGCCAGAAAAATGGGTGCGAGGGGTAAATAACAAGGTGGCCGCCATGGTGGCGCTCTATTTACAGCCTTACAGCATCGTGGAAGACAGCGACTTCAAAAAACTTCTGACAGAAGCCTTTCCCAACTATCGCCTACCATCCCGTTCTATGCGGAGGGCAAGTTCGTCTGCTTCTTGCGCAGGGGGTAGCGGTGACGTCAGAACGCCGAGCCCTGATTGGCTGATCGCGATCCCCTATCTGAGCGTCGTCTGCTCCTTTGCAACGTCGTCTGCTCGCAACGTCGTCTGCGTCTGTCGTACCTTTCCTCCGACTTTCGGAAGCGCACAGGCCAGAGACCAGGTTCACAAAACGATCTTACGCCAAAAATATCCGTAAGACAAAACTTGAGAACGATTTCGTATTCAGAAAACGAAATTTTCGTAAGTTTTGCGCAGGTTACGACGAAATCCTACGACAGCTTCGAAGCTGTCTTACGCACTTCTTACGATCAAATCAGCATGGCCGACATCGTCGCGGTCGCGACGACCAACGGACGTTTATTTTTCTACGTGCGCTTCTCACGCGTCCCGACTTCAAACAGCAAGAAAAAAGAAAAAAAGTACTTGAAACAGACCACGACGAACAAGAACGCTGGATCCACTAACACCCGGGAAGAGCTCCAACGGCCACAATTCCACCGACAACGACCAAGCGTGCTCGGCAGATAGGCCTAGCAGGCACTTCGACTCGGCGACCGTCTGCCTACGACCGGCTGGCGCGCAGAATGGAATATGCCCGCGCGACCCTTGTGAACCCTTCCCGTCTTATACTTTGATCGCTGACCTCAATTTTAGATTAAGAGGTCAATATCTTCCTCTTGTCATCTCCTTGTGTTCCGAGGCAACGGTGACTCGCCGGTGAAAAAGCGGTGAATCTCCGACAGACACAGGAAAGGTAAAGCAGCCATCGCTTTGACTAGCAGACGTAAAGCAGACGACGTTAACTGCGCCAACCCGCCGACGCCGTTAAAGAGTGAGGAGTCTCGCCGCACACGAAAGGCGGGAAAAAGTATTTGGGAGCGAACTTGCGGACACTAACACGCTCACTCTCGGATCTTAGCAAACAAACCTCGGCGCCTCGGGAGACCTCGCCAGTGAGTCTTTTGACTTCCTTCCTTGATGCGCGTCTGCTAGTTGTTAGACAAAAACAACGTACTGCTCGAGTTATTTCGTCTGCCCTCTCTGAAAGGCGAAGTCGAGCTCGCTCGTAAAGACCTGCACTTCCGAAAGTCGCAGGAAAGGTACGACAGACGCAGACGACGTTGCGAGCAGACGACGTTGCAAAGGAGCAGACGACGCTCAGATAGAGGGTCGCGATCAGCCAATCAGGGCTCGGCGTTGTGACGTCACCGCTACTTCCTTTCTCACGCGCAGAAGACGAAAATGAGCCCACTTGCGGGGCGTATACTCTCGCGCGTGCTTGTGCCACGGATGTATGACGACACCCAAGAGAAGCTGAAAGCAGAGCTCAACAGTGCCTTTGAAGGCGGCACTACCGCTGTTGCCTTCAGAAGCGACATGTGGAAATCGCGCGCTAACGAAAGTTACGTGAGCTTTACCCGCCGTCTTCTCACTCCAAAGTTCATGAGAGAGTGGTCCACAGTAAACACTCGACACATGGCTGCCAGTCACGGTGCTGTGAGCATCGCAACTCTTCTGGACGAAATGTGCCGTGACTTATAGATACCCGATGAATGTGCGAAGTTCATGGTAACGGATAACGGGCGCAACATGCTATCTGCGGTAAGGAGACTTCCGTGGACTGAAAGAGCGTGCTTCACGCATACGCTTCAACTGGCGATTAATGACGCGAGATCCCGTTCGCCGGCCATTGATCGCCTGCGCAAGAAAGTGAGGCATATTGTGGGACATTACAAGCACAGTTCATCAGCTCAAAAAAGGCTTGAAAAGTGCCAAAAGAAGATGGGAAAGGACACACTCCGTCTGGTGCAAGAAGTGGATTCCAGATGAAATAGCCAGTATCTTAAGTTGTCTCGCCTTCTGGAACTCAAAGAAGCAGTCACTGTGGAGCTTACTACGTCGGACTGTGACATCGATGAACAGTGTTCATCAGCATGGAAATATGCTTCTGAATATGTACAATCATTCAAGCCATTGTTTGATGCCACTGTTATTGCCAGTGCTGAGAAGTATCCGTCTTTGTCTTTCCAAGTTCCTGTGATTTTTGGTATGCTCCACTGTCTAGATTACTGTGCTGGGGCATCATAATTTCCCGCAGAACTGATAAGATTTATCAAGGCAAGGTTCACCCTGTATGACGAGTACAAGGAAGCATGCCTTGCTATGTTCTTAAACCCACGCTTCAAGTGCAATATTTTCAAAGCCGAAAAAGAAAAATTATTATGGCTAAAAGTTCTGGTGCTGCAAGAGCTGGCCTCATGTGATGCTACTGAAGAAATCCACCCGGAAATGGCAACACAGTCACAAGAACAAGGCGGAACGCCGTCAACAGATGTTTGGCAGGCATTTGACCACTTAGCCAAAAGTGCAATGGGAAGCAAAGTGGTTTCAGCTTCAGAACTGGAAGTTGTAGCGTATGCGGAGGAGGCACTGCTAAAGAGAGAGGGAGTGATCCGTGTAAGGGGTGGCGAACTGTCGGGTACTTAAGATATCCGAGTCTGGCAAAGCTTTGCATAAAATACCTGGCAATACCTGCCACTTCAATGCCAAGTAAAAACGGATTTTTTTATTTTTTTTATTTTTGTGGCTGGAGGTGTAGTTTCCGCTCGAAGGGAGCGCCTCCAACCTGACCATGTGCTGCAGTTGGTTTTTCTGCATGACAACTTGTAATCTTTCCTACAACTAGAATTTTCGTTTTAGCGTTTTTATTCTCGTTAAGGTAACAAGTTGGCATACAAAAAAATCAACTGCAGTTCACAAATAAAAAAAAATTCAGAAAGAATAAATAACTGCAGTTTCAACATGTGAAAATAGAGATCCTGTGAATAAATGCACCTGCCGTCAACTATTTGATATTCGATTCGTATTCGAAAATATTAATATTCGAACACCCCTAGTAATATTGGCACCATCTCAATGAACCTAGCCACCTCACAAAAAAAATATTTCGACAATACTAAAAATATGAATAAAGGTTTGTACAAGGACTGTTCTAAAATGTCACACAAAACGTATTTACGATTCTTGAACCGGTTCGAAATCGGGCTTCTTGCCATGTGCACTTACAGATTAGAATCACCTGACTGGTCATCCTTTTGATTCCTCCGGTACGCCAAACACTTACGTAAATGTAACAAATATATAAACTTTTTTTTTTTTTTTTGTCACACCACAGCATTTACATTATCTGGTTCTGGTTATCTTGGAGGTTGAAATGGTAAGGTGTTTTGAGCCAGATTTATACTTTTTTAAAGAGAGTAATTAATTATTTAGACGGCTGATACAGACGCACATACTAGATTAACCGTCGAACATTGGACTGACAGGCCTTTTTTATTAGAGAGAACTTGAAGCTAATAGCACCAACTCAAAATCCAGCGAAGCCCTATGTACATTTTCTAGACAAAGAATGTGACTTTCTTTTGCGGAGCTCGATAGCAATTATGCTACTATTTCTGGTTCGGAAGATTTAAAAGATGATACAGTGGAAATAGTTTAGCATATGTACCTCTGATTGGGGTGTTTGAGTAGTCGTAAATCAAAAGACTTAGGGGTTGAGGAAGAAATTGTAACGGTTACAAGTGATATTATAGCTTTCAAAAGTAATATAATTACTCTGGTGATTATTACCTAATAAGAGTAACCCAATGAATACATATTTACTTTAAAAAGTAACCGATTTGAAGGACTTTGATTATTTGTAAATATTACTTTACAGGCCTTTCCCTATGTGTTGAACTCTATCGAAAGCCATGGGACTAAAAAATTTAATTAGGTATAACTTGAGTGCAAGATGCTTACATTTCTCCAAATTTGGCTTCAAGTACTAAGGTGTACTTTTTTTCTTCCTCTTTTTGTTTTTCATCAGCACTACCAAAAATTTCAGCGTATTCACATTTTGGATCTCCATGTCGTGACGACACGTTGTGTGTCCTTCTCTTGACCCAGTGTTTTTCAGCCACCTCAACCATCTATAATATATCAACAACAAACGACACTAAATACCTCAAGTATGTGAGCAAGGGTATAACCACGGCTCTGAAAGCAAAAGCCTTATTACGAATGAGGTTATTTGCTGTGGAAACGTCACTTATTGAGATCTTAACTATTATTCACATCTCCAGTTACAGACGATGTTATTTTAATTACCAAGTATAATTTCGCAAAAAGCAGCAACACAAAATGAGGGAATCCCCAAGACATACCTTACGCGATCACCGGTTCGGTGTTCGCGTGAGATACGCTCTGTAAAGAACATTACTCCCAGTCCATTATGAATTTGCTTTTCATTTTATCTGTTAATTTTTCTATATACAAAAGTAAAAATAAAGCAGCGCTATAGCCTTGTGACTGCTAGGTAGCAGAATATCCACCATCATCCCCTCACCCTCGCTCACAAGCTCCATTTAAACATCGTAAGCAGCTATCTAGCCTCTCTACACTATATCTTACCACATCATCACCAGATGCAACGCCGCAGACCTTCACCGTATGGGCTACTTGCCTTTCTGCGGCGCCGCGGCTCTCCTGAAGTAATGTAAATATTACTATTATTATTACTAACATTGATCTAGGTTTTTAGGGCACAATAACATGAATCGGGGTTCAGATCAATCAAAAGTTGTTTTTCAATCTGAAACGACGAAAATACAAACGCAGTTCAATGCTCTGCTTTGGACATCGTTTTAGCTACCGTAATCGCCGCTGGTGATAACTTGAGAAACAGAAATATTGTGATTTAGAAATAAGATTTCAAACAACAGTTACTTATTATTTACGTGATTTTGTTTGTTTTATTAGGCTTCAGGGAATGGCGTCGGAGCCTCATAACTGTCACCCTTTGACAGACATGCATACTTTTTTTTTTACTCAGGCTTTGAGTTATAATTAATCTAGCGCCACGTGAATGACCGTAAATATATTCTTGCGAAGTAAACACCTATAACTAAAATGCTTCCCCTTGCCCTTCTATGCGGAAACAAAACGTCAGGCCACTAAAGCTGTGTTCTAAAAATGTTTTCGTTGTGTGTGTGTGTGTGTGATTTATCTTGTAGAATCCTAAAAATTATCTTTTGATAAGATTATGAATGTTAAAAACGAAAGTGTCCGAACGAGTAACCGAGCAGATAGAGCCACCATTTTGAACAAAAGTAAATCCACGTTTGGAACTCTGTTTTCTCGCACTCTGCTGGTGGTTAGCGGCAACGAAACAACGAAATGAACCCGGTAGTAACCTTTAGAGATCCAATAATGAATTGGCGTAACGATGGTTCCACGTATTCATGACGCCAAAGTTTTTTTTTTCCTTTGAACTTTTTTGTTACTTTTTGTTTCAACTAAAGTTTAACCAAAAAGCAGTAGACTAGAAAAGAAGTATGAGAACCGGTCCTATAAAACGGCACCATGACAGAACAGCACACGACAAAACAGCACACGACAAAACAGCACGGTCAAAACAGCACGCGTCAAAACAGCACAGCGTCAAAACAGCACGGCGACAAAACAGCACGCGTCAAAATAGCACGCGACAAAACAGCACAGCGTCAAAACGGCGCAGCGACAGAAGAGCACGTGCCAAAACAGCGCGGTGTCAAAACAGCACAGCGTCAAAACAGCACAGCGACAAAACAGCACAACGTCAAAAGGGCACAGCGACAAAAAGAACGGCGTCGAAACAGCACTGCCACAAAACAGGACATTGACAATATAGCTAGGGGTTTGGCATTTTCGGTTTTTATTATTTCTAAATTCGGTGTACATTTTTCGGTTTTTATTCCAAACAGAAATTTTCGGTTTTTGCGGTGAATATTTGTAGACTCATAAGCTTCTCGGTTCTTTTCGGTTTAGTGACGAAAACCAGTATACTGACGAGAATGCAGTATTAAAGCGTTTGTTTAAAATGTATGGTGAGTGAACCAGGTAGGTTGCTGTCTGTGGCAGCCGACGTGACCTGTTCTGCAAGGCGCACTGGGACCCTATCGTGATCTGACATTATCGTCGTGTGCTCGTATTTGTACGTACACTGGACGTACATGAGCTTTACTACCACTTCGGTTCGAGAGGCAAATATCAAAAACCAGAAATGTGCAAGCATTGTGCTTAGTGCGTTTTTTCCCCATTTTCACGACTGCGAGGGGTGGCAAATTCGCGCCGACCACAGAAACGACAATAAAACAATCGTATGTATGCCCTCCTCTAGTAGACGGAAGCTAGGGGTGTTAAAAATGTGCGGCATTTACGTACGT
Organism: Ixodes scapularis; assembly: GCF_016920785.2. Lineage (NCBI taxonomy): Eukaryota > Metazoa > Arthropoda > Arachnida > Ixodida > Ixodidae > Ixodes > Ixodes scapularis. The sequence continues at coordinate 746,575 of NW_024609981.1, read as the reverse complement.
TCTTGATTTTCATTGTTCAGTTCACGATTAAACTATTTTCTTTGAACAAAGAATGCGCCACACAAATTCATATCAGGTAAAAAACTCAGATATCGTCCTGAAGACCCCTGGGCCCCCGGTGCTTTTGTTGAACGTTGAACCGATCTCGGAGACAAGTTGGAAACTGCGAAAGGAAGTGGCATATGGTCAGTAATGAGTCCTACCATAACACCCCCCCCCCCTTTCCCCTTTGCCTCTCCGAACTCCCTCGAAAATACTGACCTTTTTCAGTTAAAACCGAATTTGAAAAAAATAATTCGGCATACTTTTACCGGTTTTATTCGGTTTAAGCCGAAAACGCTGAACCCTATGTAGTTAAAAAAATGTATGTCTCAAAGTAGGCACTGTAAAGAAATGGAGGTCTAGGCCAATTCGTCGAAAGCCAACTCGTCGAGGGCCAATTTGTCAAATCCGTTTTTTTTTTTGGAGCAAGTTCGGGATGGCACATGAAGGCTCGATGGGCGCATGAAGGCTCCCTGTGCAGTACCGAAGCCTTTGCTTGTGCGTATTCTGGCAATTTCTCGAGCAGTTCTGCTAATTTTGACGCTCAACTTTGCTAACAATGTCGTCAACAAAAAAAAAAAAAAATAAGGAATTAATCGGACGGGATAATGTTGTCGTCAATTGTTAAAAAATAAAACAAAACAAAAAAACAACAGAAAGCGTCTGCGGCAACAGTGTGCTCAGCCCATACTGTACGGCAGCAGCATTGAGGCTGTGGCATGTTTCTGCTTCTGCGGTTTCCCATCGATCGAGGCCTTTGTCGGAAATAATCTGTGAATTTAATTCAAAACGACTTCTCGCCTGCAAGCTGCAGCCGCGTGTTTCCTGGACATATTATTCACGGCGAATGAACCGCGCAGAATCGGCGCCCATGGTATACCTTGAATACGCTCGACATTAAAGTCACCTAATCTTACCGGTTCTATCAATGCATCTGTAATCGGCGCATCTCCCGCTTTTTTTATTTATTTTTTTTTTCTGGGGGGGGGGGGGGTTCTAGGCTTAGGTGGTAATTACTAAACGACGAGTACTGCGAAACCTTACCGGACCGCCGTAAACCAGACGGATCATAACTTGAACTTATGGATTTCTTTTTCCCAATAACTTTTCCGCTTTCGCTGGTCCTACAAAAAAGACCAGACAACGCGGCCAACATCGACGCGAAAATATCACCTCTAGCTACCCAATATCTTCAAGTATGCCCCCATCCTTTACAACCTAGCGCCAAAAAAAATGAAAGGGTCAAGGAGGTTCGAAATTATTTGTGCAGAGAGAGTGAAGAGCGCGCTCGAAGTTGCTACATGCGTGCTGTTTTGTCGCTGTGCTGTTTTGACGCCGTGCTGTTTTGGCACATGCTCTTTTGTCGCTGTGCCGTTTTGACGCTGTGCTGTTTTGTCGCGTGCTATTTTTACGCGTGCTGTTTTGTCGCCGTGCTGTTTTGACGCTGTGCTGTTTTGACGCGTGCTGTTTTGACCGTGCTGTTTTGTCGCGTGCTGTTTTGTCCTGTGCTGTTCTGTCGCGTTCCCCTATAAAACATCTCTAAGGAAGGCACTTTCGTTCCTGAATGAAGTTTTTTTTTTTAACTTTATCATGCAGTTAGGCATTAAAACGTAAACTTAGTTCGCTGCGAATGTACACAAAATGCTGCAAGAAGGGAGTTTTCACCATTAGGGAGGTTTTTACACAATGCGTTTATTAAGGTTAATATAATAAATATTAAAATGGAGATATTAGCTAGTCTGTACACTATTCTTTAAAGTGCAGTGTATGTGATGTTTTGCGATTCTACTTTGTTGTGGACATAGACACATACGAATATAACCCCTGTTTTGGTGGCAATGGATTTGGGTATATATTTACTATTTAAGCAATACAATTTATTTTCATCATCAGGTTACAAATACTCTCAACTCGTCTCTAATAGTTTTTGTGTCATAACACGCATATCGGGCAATATTAAAAGTCCAGAATGTTTAATGTTATTTAGCTCTTTTGTGCGAAGCCTTGTTCAGTTTTCAACAGTTGTATGGAACAGCATTGGAGAGACTAACTATTGTAGTACTGAGCGAGTTAAAAAAATATATATGTCTCTTCTACGATCGTTGCTTGCTTTTCAATTCGTTTTATGACTAGAAAATAATATGTAAACTGATTAGCTTACAATCTTTGTATAATGGACGGATCGTGTATGGTTTCATGTTTTTGCATAAAATTGTCAATGGTGTTATTTATTGAACAGGGCTATTGAACTGTGTATATCTACGTTTACTAAAAAAATTAAATGCAAAAAAAAAAGTAATGGCCGTGTATTATTTTTTTCTTAAGTTTGCCTGAAAAAAAAAATTTTTTTGCGCAAAAGTTACGATGGTAGGCGGTATTTAGGTGACGGTAACCACTCGCTCTGGTGCAGAATCACCACAGAATGGTGATCCCGCACCATAGAGGTAAGAAGCTTCTGGAGGCCACATCACAACCACATTGGTTGTGGCGCGGCGAGGAGAGCCGAAGCGAGAGATCCAACCGGTGAACAAGCCCGATGCGACGTTGCGGCAGTCCGGAAGGAGGTGGTAGTGTCCCAAAAAGTCTGAGGCGATGGCTGGCTTGATGACGTCGGCGATGACAAAATTCTGATGGAGGTCACGGTGATTTTCTTGAGGAGCCATGCCTCAGGCCATCGAGTATATCGATCGATGTCGGTGAGGCAGTAGCGGTAAGGTCCGGCTAGGGGATACGGGCCTATGATGTCAAGATGGACGTGTTGAAAACGACAGGAGGGCTGAGGAAATACTCCTAGCTGTGAAGTGACGTGCCTGGCGAATTTTGCGCGTTGGCATTGAATGCAGGAGCGTGCACAGTTGCGGCAGTAACGCTGCATGAATGTATAGACGTAACGGTAAGCCACAAGGCGTGACGAAGCGCGGATTCCGGAATGAATGAGGTGGTGTAGCTGGTGGAAAAGGCTACGGCGATAGTACGGGGGCACGTAGTGTTTGGGTTGTCCTGTTGACATGTCGCGGTAGATAGTGGCTGTTGACCCAGGAACGGGGACTTGTTGCAGATGTAGCGAAGACCCGCTCTTAAGGAGCTGCCGTATTTCTGTGTCGGCTGTTTGAGCCTCGGCGAGAAAATCAGCTGTTATTGGCGAAAATTTGATAGCCGATACACGGGGAAGCGCATCGGCGATTTTGTTATCTTTCCCGTCGACACGCGGGATGTCGGTGGTAAACTGAGCAATGAACAAAATCTGTTTCTGCTGTACCGGTGAAAGTTTTTCACGGCGTTGAGAGAAACCGTAGGTTAGGAATTTGTGGTTGGTGTAAATAATGCAATGCTGCGCCTCGAGGATGTGGTAAAAATGCTTAACTGCTTTGTATATGGCGAGAAGCTCTCTGCTGTAAGCTGGCTAGTTCGTCTGGGCGGATATCGTAGTTGTTTCGGGAGGGCCTGGCGGTGGGAAAGGACGCCTTCCGAATGGAGAGTTTCTTTGTGAAAAATGCCAAGGGACGCCATGTGTTGTCGACGTGTTGCATGAGGGAGGCGCCGATGGCGAAGCTGGGGGCGCCCGGGAGAGCTCCAAGGGAGCGTCTGGTACGGGAAGAAAAAGAAGAGTGGCGAAGCTGGCGTTCGGGTGACGGGGTGGTTGACTGGTAGCCCAGCCAAGGCATCATGAAGATGAGATTGGTAGTCAGCTGTGTGAGGCAAGAAACGCCGTAGAAGTTGAGCATGACGAGAAAACGACGGAGGTCTTTAGCGGAGAACGGTTGAGGAGAATTTTGCAAGTCTAAGATGTGGTGAGGCGAGGGTCGAGTCCTCTCTCATGAAACTCGGTGACCCAGTAAGTTGAAGAGAGGGGCGCCAAGAGCGCTCTTTTGGATATTGACGAATACTTTTGGATATTGCTTACTCTTCAAAAGACATCAAGTCGTTTGAAGAGAAGACGAAGGTGCATATGGCGGTCTTCGGTATTTCGGGAGAAAATTAATATATCGTCAAGATAGACGAAGCAGAAGTTGTGACCATGGACGCCTTCATCGATGAAACGTTGAAACATCTGTCCTGCGTTCGTCAAGCCAAAGCTCATGAGGGGAAACTCTAGCAAGCCAAAGGGTGTGATGATCGCAGTTTTAGGGATGTCGTCTGGGTTCGCGGGTATCTCTGTGTAGGCCTTCACAAAATGTAGCACGGAGAAGACATGGCAACCATGGACGCGTTGGGCGAAATCCCCTATTTGATGGATGGGGTACCTGTCGGGGATAGTGCGAGCGTTGAGGGCGCTGTGATCTCCACAGGGTCGCCAGCCTTCGGTATTTTTTGGGACAAGGTGAAGCGGCAAGGCCCATGGGCTGTCGGTTCGGCGGGCGATTCCTTCGTGGAGCATGACCTCGAACTCATCTTCGGCGATGCGCAAGCGATCAGAAAGCAAGACGACGGGCGCTGTGAAAAACCGGTGGTCTCGGAGTGGTCCGGATGCTGGTGTACAGTGGTTTGTCGCAATCCCGTGGCAGCCCGCTGGGACGCGTCAATTTGGGAAATTCGGCAAGTATGGCGTGGTACGGCGAAAGGCTTTCCACACTGAGTACTTTAATGCTGGGCTGGTGGGTGGTCGTGGGCTGGCCTGGCGAAGAAAGTCCTGTTGTCGCGTCATTGAGTTGGTCGTTGCGGCAGTCCGGAAGGAGGTGGTAGCGTCCCAAAAAGTCTGAGGCGATGGCTGGCTTGATGACGTCGGCGATGACAAAATTCTGATGGAGGTCACGGTGTATGTGTTTTAGTAGGATGGGCAGATGGAGCGAGCCGTAGGTCTTTATGGGGGACCGGTTCGCTGTGTTGAGCTCCAAAAACGTAGGTGGATGGGAGCCTTAAAAATGGGCACGTGGATAGCAGGAAATGCCGGAGCCGCAGTCGACAAGGAACCGTTGCCTTGTGATTTCATCAGTGGCAAAGATGCGGGGGCTTCCGGGTTGGCAGCTTGCAGCCGCGTCCACACGCATTCGTTGGCGTTTCCCCGATGTCCCCCGGAGCAGGGTGTGTCGGCATTATCGGGCTCTGTCACCGAAGCGTCGATGGTTGTATGGCATATCTCATTGTCACCAGACTGCTACGACGAGCCGGTCTTACGGTCACGGCTTTGTGAGCGGTAACGAGGGCACGTTGGAGGGTTTTGATCCTAGCGTCGTTGGATGGAGCTGAGCTGTCGGGTGATCGTCGATTCGGTGCTCGACCTCTGTGGTGTCCAGCGGTGCGCCGACGGCCTGGATGGTGTGCGACAGCGGCGGTACAGAAACCTCGATGACGCAGTGAGCAATTTCGGTAAGTTGGTCTAGACGGAGCCTGCACCAGACCTGCTTGTTCTAAAGAATGGCCTGGATGCGCGGTGGCAGTCATTGGAGCCATAGTGTTCGCAGAAAGAAATCGTGGACTTGCGTATTGCCTGCGAGAGCGCGCATGTGGCGGAGGAATTGTGATGGTTTGCGCTCAGCGAGTTTTGCGGACTAAATAAGTTGACGCCTATTCTAGTCCTCCGATAGTGACAGGTGGTGGGTGAGTTCAGTTTTGAGATGTTGACAAAGGTTGGCCGCTGGTGGGTTGTCGAGGATATCCCGTATCTCGTTGGCGTAGCGGCTGTCAAGGTGGGCGACGACGTAATCGTAGCGCGTTCGGTCTTGCGTTCGGTATGGGGTTCGTACAAGTAGAGGCCTAGGGAGAACTGGAGCTCCACTTGTGCGAAAAATACCTCAGGCGAGTCCGCCCAAAACGGCGGAAGTTTGATGGCGACTCGGCTGGCGCCGAGCGAAGCAGCGTCCGAGATGGCGGCTGCAGGGGTTCCGCCATCTGCTGCGGCGCCGGCAGGCACGAGCGGTGTTGTGTTGGTGTTGGCAGGATGCTGCTGCACGGGAACATCGAGTTGGTGCTGCTTTTGCTGAAGCTGCTGGTGATGCCTTTGAATCAACTCCTGCTGGGTCCGTAGCAACTACTGGACTCATTTGAAGTTGAAGGTCCTGCTGGGTGGCCATGGCAACGCGCTATGTCGGTTTTCAGTGCCATCAGGTTTGGGATACAGCGTCGTGGGGAAAAGCAAATACCGACATAGAAAAATAACGGCGGTTTGCTGCCTTGGTAGCGGCAGTCAACGACCGTTCTGTTGCATCGCGTGCCTGGGTTCCAAGTCGTATTCTTCCAGCTACGCAGTCTGGTTTTATATTTGTATGTACCACCGGAGAGGGAACATGCGTCAGTGGCAATAGACGATGACACTGTGGTGGCTGTGTTTCTTATCGGACACGCAGTGTAGCGCGCGTCCGGGCTTCGCCGGGAAAGACGACGACGAGGTGAAGGCTGCACCCAACGTTGCTAGAACAAAGCTGGGAAACTGCCATAGAGCCTGCTCCGAGAAAGAGACACCGATCCGTACTCGAGAAACGAGCTAATGTAAAGCCTCTTCATGTTTCGAAAGTAGCGCAAGGTGTGTCGATGCACGAGCAATGTGCAGCCCTTGGGAAGATCATGGCGGCACAGGGCAGCACTAGGCTAGATTTCAGATTCCATGTTCGTGCCAGAAGTGGCACACGGCACATGTCTCAAGCATTTCCACAAGAATGAATGGTGCCACTTTTTCCAAGATGAAGGCGCTTTAAGCTAAGTCGACCGCGACGGCGACATTTCTCCCGCAGCGGCCGCTCGGGAAACAGCAGGGCTGGTTTTGCTTGCTCGGGAGTATCGCATTCGATAGCGTCCACTGTGACTGTTCTTTTTTGGCTTTAATCGGCAATTTTGGCGCTGAAACATATACGTTGGAGGGTGTTTCAGGAATGCCACCCCGTAATTCGCGACGCGTCCCGAGCGGATGCCCCGCGAATTACTACCGAAGATGGGACGCGCCCAGGTCGGGACACGTTACCTGAAATCAGCGGTGAGACATGGTTGAATAAAACAATAATAATTGTGCCGCGAAACGCTGTAAACTCAAGCTTCATGCAAACAACACGCTCCTGTCATTTTGTCCAAATATCCAATAATCTTTGTTACAAAACGAGACTTTCTCATTTGTTTTTACGCAAGAACATGCTTTTCAAAAGTTTGTGGTGATCACAGTAAAGAAAAAGATTGAGCCGCCACCTTGGCACCTGGAGCCTGGAGTTTCGGTACTCTGGGAACATTCAGTGACTCTAGCAGTAGCCATATAAAGCATCTTGCATGTTTCAACTCGTCGCTAAAGGGTGACGTTGTTATCGTTTTTAGTTCGGTCTTAGTGGACGGCACTGGTCCAGGTTTCAAGGGTGAGTTTCCCAACTGACTGTTTTAGAAACGTTGGCTCTGACGAAATGGCGGGGATAGTGCGTCACGACAGTTTCATGATTTTGCACAAAAAATGTTAATGGTGGTATTTATTGCACAGCACTACTGAACAGTGTATATTTACGTGTTTATAAAAAAATGAAAAGCAAAACAAAAATATTTAAAGGGCTTAAATGGGACATGTATTCTTTTTTTCCCTAATTTGGAGTTCACCACCCGCTCTAGGCCCCACCCCCAGAATGATGGTTCCGCACCATGGAGGTAAGAAGCTCTTAAAGTGACATCACGCCACCACACTTAAAGCCGGGCAATCTATGGGGCCTTTCCACCGACTGCGATCTCTAAATCCGGCTGCACTTGCGATTTTCTGGTTTGGCTGGCTTGAGCCGGTATGTCGTTTCCTGTTATTCCTACCTCAGTGACCCACACACCACAGCTGAATTGGCTTGGCTGTTCAGCGAAAAATGTTCGCAGGCCTGAAGTCTCTATGCCAAGAAGTGCGGTACGTATGGTTCCTGGAACGCGTCTCTCTGGAGTGTTTAGTGTCCTACGCCGCCCATACATCAAAGTGGTCCTGAAGTGGCAACAAATGACGTCGCAAAAGCCGGAATGTCATGCTGTAGCCTGTCGCGATCCTGGCGGTTGGTTGGAGAAATGCTGGCGAAAAGCACAAGCGAACGCGAGTGTCGCTGTCGTAACGGTGTCCCAGGCGTCCCAACTTCTTGCTGCCGTAGCTTCCGTGGACTACCTAGATTACCTGCAGCAGAACAGGCGTCTGCTACATCCACCACAGCTTCTGGGACACCGCCAGAGTCGCGACCAGCATGAAACTTGTGTGACGTCATCAGGGGGAAATCGAGGGAGCACTTTTTTCGACGCGGTAAACACACCAGTCGGAGTCGGGCTCTAGGCACTATAGTTGTAGTCTACCGTCCACACCATCTGCTAGCCGTGCGAACAGACGCGCGACAGCCTACGGCGTCATTTGCAATTATAACGCCTTCTACTACCGCACATAGACATGTTTCTCTCGGCCAGCGTGCGCTGTAGCGTTCACGAGACGCTACCACAAAAGAAGCGCCTCCGCTAGCGTCCGCGAAACGCGACCATTTAATGCTGGCGAAAAGTGGCCCTCTAGCGTTCGATCAAGTGCCTTCCACGGGGGTAAACTAGCATCTGACAACTTCCCTCGGCGTCTGCTCAAGGTTCACGCACACTAACGGAGCGTTTGAAAGGACGCAACGCTATGCATTCTGGAAACTCGACCTAAAATATCCGATGTTGCTTGCCAAGGTCCTTGTTCAAAACTTGAGAGCTAAAGTTCTATAAAACACCTGTAAGACTATGTTGCCTGGAACGCATCTCCGACTGGTGTGTTTATCGCGTCCATAAAATTTGTTCCTCAATCTCCACCTGCTGAAGTCATAGAAGTGTCATGCTGTCGCCGGTCGCGATTTTGGCGGTGTCCCAGCAGCGGTGGCGGAGGTGGCAGACGCCTGTTCTTCCTCGGGTCGCTCTCCAGTCTGACAGTCTACGGAAGCTTTGACAGCCAGAAATTGGGACGCCGTGGCGACAGCGGCACACGCGTTCGTTCGGGCTTTTAGCCGGGATTGTTATGACCAATCGTCATGATAGCAACATCTCGCAGCAAGAAATAGAGAGCCCAGATTTCAGAAAGGATTCATCTCAAACTATGGGGAGCATTCGCAATTTAATGGTGGACGCCTGGTACGGAGACTCGTCAAAGTACGCATGCGCTGCGTTTTCGTCTGGTAAAGAAAAAAGCAGGCGGAAAGGCTGAGTCGTTTGCAGACGATCACCGCTTTCAACACCTCGCAGCTGGTTCTGCAAACGCGGCCCATAAACCACGTTACCCTGATCGAGGAGTTAGAAACTCCCTGTAAAGCAGGCTCTCTAGCTTGACACTCCAGCTTCTGCGACGTTATTTATTGCCACTTCGGGGCAACCTTTTATGTATAGGCAGCATAAGGCGCGAAACACGCCAGTCAGAGACGCGCTCCAGGCACCGTAGTAGGACGTGACCATAAAAGCGCTGCGTCCGAATCCGCCGTCGCTTGCGTCCGTCTGCTATTTCACCCCCGTGTAATACCATCTGCTACGATCCCCACACTCCTGCGCCAGACGCGACCATGGAACGGCCTTCTAATCTTTCATCATGCGAAATCGACATTTAATACAAGCGTCTGTCAGCGTATGTCAATGTGCGGTAAAAAACGCCCAAACGAACTAAAAAAAAAGAAAATTACAGTCCTTTCAGCTTTTTTGTTCTTGTCGTTTTCTTGCATAGCGTCCGCGAGGAAGGTGGGTGAGCGTCATGACGAACAATTAAAACGCGACTTAAAAATAATCGGTTTATGAAGCCAGGTGAACTGCTCAATTTATAGAGTTAAGTACCCTCCGAAGCGAAAAGACGGAAACATACCATGACAAAGCTGACGCGAGAACAACACTCAATTGCTTGCAGCGAAATACCTCGCAAATGCTTAGCTGTATAAGGGGCCTCTCAGTAACGAAACCATGGTTGCTGTTATGTTCCTCCTCCCCCGCGCGCTTATCCGTTTCCTTTGTGCTCGAGCTTTTCCCCTTCTTCATCTTCCGCTTTAACCGTCACTTCAGAAACGTGACACTCCCCCCTTCTTCAAGAGCCTCACTTCCTGAGGCGGAGAGACCTCAAAGTTCTGATGAGATGTGCCTCACGTCGTTGACGTCGCTTGTCTTCCTCGCAACGCTCACCACACACACACGCATAAAAACATCAACGTACACATAAAAACAAAACGAAACCTTGATATTCGCACCAGTCTTACACTGTTCATAACACTCGTTCAGGCTCAGTAGTTTATCGTTGGAAAGTTTCGGGCAGACGTCTGCTTCTGGAAACCTTTCTGTAACTTTTCTTTAACTTTGTTCCAAATGGACTCAAAGCTCCCTGGTAAATTATATAGGCTAATCACGACTCCTCACACGCGACTCATAAAGTCAGCCCCCACGTTGTCTCTACCCTTAATATATTATACATGAAAACTTTGATCTTGTAGCGTCATACTCCATCTCATCACTCGACTGTTGGTGTGCTTGGCTTTGTTCACAAAAATTACAAAGGCTGATGGTGGGTCTGGACTCAGAACGTCCTACCATACAAAAACAACTTGAACCTGGTAATGGCCCATACCAGAGCCAAACATTCGTTTTCCACCGTTGCGTACTTACCTTCTGCATTACTAAGTTTTCTGCTTGCATACACTACTGGATGTGGCGTGCCATCTTTCTCTTGAAGCAAGACTGCACCCACGCTTTCATCAGAGGCGTCAGTTCTTAGTACGAACTCTTTTTCTGGGTTCTGTTCTAATAAGATAGGCGACTGCCCCAATCTACACTTCAACTGCTCGAAAGCCTCTTCCTGCTTTGGCCCCCACTTAACCTCATTCCGCGATCCCTTTTTAGTTAGCTCCACTAGTGGTGCAGCCAGACGAGCGTAGCTCTCTACAAATTCTCGATAGAACCCCGTAAGACCGAGGAACGATCTGACTTGTCTTTTTGTTCGAGGCCTCGGAACATCTTGGAATCTTTCTATTATTTTCGGGTCCGGCGATATCTTGCCCATTCCGATGTCGTGTCTTACGAAGCTGATTTCCAAGAATCCTATTGCACACTTCATCGGCTTGATCGTGATGTTGGCCTCTCGCAGGCGTTGAAAGATACGGCTAAGCGTCTCCATATGTTCCCTCCACGAACTCGTAGCGATTAGTACGTCATCTGTGTAGTGACGCGCATCTGGGATTCCGTCCAACAACTTTCGCATCAGCTTGGTGAATGCAGCTGAAGCAGTTTTTATCTCAAAGGGCATAAAGTTGAACTGGGAGAGCCCGCGCGTTGATGAGAACGCTGTCTTTTCTTTGGCGCTCTCCTTCATAGGAATTTGCCAATAACCTTTGGCTACATCCAGCTTTGAGAAAAAGCGCTTCTGCCCCGTTTTGGCAAACTTGACGTCGAAACTCGGCATCGGGTTTATTGACATCGTTCAATCTCCTGTAGTCGATGCAAAATGTATTCGATCCGTCTTTTTTCTTCACGATCACCACCGGTCCGTTGTATTATGAGGAGAATCTCTCGATTACTCCTAGCGCCAGCATCTCTGATATCTCTGGCTCGACCACCTCTTGAACCGAAAGTGGCAGCGCGTATTGTTTTACGTACACTGGGTGCGTCGAGGTGACTTCCAGGTCGCATGTCAAGAGATTTGTTCTTCCCGGCACATTGGAGAAGATCTCACTGAAGTCTTCGATGAGCGAACGCACTTCGGCACTTTTTGCGCTCGCAAATTCTTGTTTACATTACCGTCCTTCCATCCATGTTGCCTCGTCCAGCTCGGTTTGGGAATCTCTCCGGCGTATTCGAAGCTCCCCTTTACTAGACATTCATCTTTGATCTCAGCTGCGACATGACAGGCAGTCTGCTCTTGTCGAGTCGTCTCCCTCTCCTCGTACTTTTTTAGAATGTTCACGTGAAAGACCTAGGTCTTCCCTCCCACGTCCAACTCGTAATCGACTTCGTTCTTTCTTGCCGTCACTACGAAGGGCCCATTTCATTGCGTAATCATCTTGTTGGCATTTGTTGGCAGAAGGATCAAACCCAAGTCGCCTGGTTTCATCTTGCGGTTGGAGCTCCTTCTGTCGTAGTAACCTTTAAATTAGCTTTGGTGTCGTCCAAGCATTTGTGCGCCAGCTCGCACGTTCTCTCCAGTTTTTTCCCTTAGCATAAGCATATAGCTCTACGACGCCTTTACCTCCTTCTTCAGCGTTTCGCTTGACGATACTTCTTTTAAAATCGCCAAGGGAGCTCGCACTCTTCTGCCGTAGAGTATTTCGAATGGTGAAAACCTAAGACTCGACTGCGGCACCTCTTTGTGTGGAAACAGCAGTGCTGGGAGGTACCTGTCCCAATCTTTTGGTCGCTCTTGGCACATCCTCCTTAACATTTGCTTGATAGTGCCGTTAAACCTTTCCACTAACCCGTTGCACATGGGGTGGTAGGGTGTGGTAAGCAGGTTCTTCATCGATAACAAGCGGCTTACTTCTTTCATGAGGTCAGACGTAAAGTTAGCTCCGCGGTCACTGAGTATCTCTGTCGGTACCCCATAGCGTGTAAACCTTTCTACCAACGCTGCGGCCACTTGATGAGATCCGGTGCTTTGCAACGCTACCGCGTCCGGGTATCTGGTTGCCACGTCTACCATGGTCAAGATGTACTTGTTTCTCGCACTTGACATTGGTGCGATAGGTCCAATAATGTCGATAGCCACTTTCTGGAATGGCGTCTCAACCATGCGTATGTTCCACAAAGGCACCCTTTTAAGGTTTTTCCTTTTGGCACCGTGCGCTGACAGGCGTCGCATGATCGGACGTACCTTTTGATATCGCTTTGCATCCCAGGCCAGAAAAACTCTTCTTTCACCAGGCTTAGCGTATTCTTCATCCCTTGGTGCCCGGACATTATGCCAGCATGCGCGAGCGTTATCACTGCCGGTCTGAAGTTCTTCGGGAGTACCAGTTGAGTTGTCTTTCTCCCGACGAGTACTCAACAGATCTCTGTAACAGGTCGTTTTTCACGACGAACTGAAACTTTTTTCTAGATTTAGGCTTTCCCGTGATTTGCCCAACCACATCAAAACACCTATTGAGTGTGTCATCCTCTCTGCTCTCTAGCGAGTGCTTCTGGAAGTGCATCGATCATTGATACCTGCGGTACTTTCAGGCGTGTCTCTTTGATTTTCTTTTCTCCATTTCGTGTGACGCTCGTACCGCGAACGGCAGCAACTTCCGCTAGATTCACTTGACATGACTCCTGAATGTTCTTGACTGAGCCGGACTCTCCGTGAACATCAGAGCAGCTTTCGGACCGTCGACACGGCTCGACCCGGTCGTCTGGGCTCTCAGGTGCCACTTCATTTGTCTTTTCCCAATCTGGGTCTGGATCGTCCGCATTTCGGACTTGTGGAATGTTCCCAAGCACCAGATCATACAATGGGTTTTCGATACAGTTTGCTAGAACCGTGCCTGTGTAGAACTGCGTCTGGACGGAAATTTTCACTTCAGGTAGATACTTGACCGTGCAGTCCAATAAAAAGTGAAAGCCGTTTACAAATCCCTGTAACGCCGAATTGGAGCGCAGCTCTTGAGGAGGAGGAGTGAAGGGTACTGAGGGGAGGGTAGACCCCTCCTCCTCCCCTCATTCTTTAATAGGCTCCGGGGGGGCGGTCACGTGACCTCGGGGGGGGGGGGGGGTGTCACGTGACTTCGGGGAGGGGGGTCACGTGACCTCAGAGGGGTCACGTGACCTCAGAGGGGTCACGTGACCTGGGGGTCACGTGACCTTGAGATGACCTTGGGAGGGGTCACGTGACCTTGGGAAGGAGACCACGTGACCTCGGGGGTCACGTGACCTCAGAGGGGTCACGTGACTTGGGGGTCACGTGACCAAAGGGTCACGTGGGGTCTTGGGGTCACGTGACCTTGAGATGACCTTGGGAGGGGTCACGTGACCTTGGGAGTCACGTGGGGTCACGTGACCTTGAGATGACCTTGGGAGGGGTCACGTGACCTGGAGGGGTCACGTGACCTTGGTTGTCACGTGACCTTGGGATGACCTTGGTTACGCCGACGGCGACGGCGACGGCGACGGCGACGGCGACGGCGACGCCGCTCAAGCCGGGAACGGGCCCCTAAGAGCTGCGCTCTAAAAGATGGCACTCGACTTTTCGTTGAATTTGTCGAGAGAAACCAAGTCCTTCCTGATCAACACAGTGTTACAGCCGGTGTCCCTGAGTACCTTTATTCGTCAGTTCCCGAGTCGTCCCTCAACCACAGGCATGTTATCTGCTAAGAACCTTGGAGGATTCCCAAAGGCAGCGTTCACCGCCGGTACCTTATCTCCGCTCCTCACAGTGACGAAGGAGTCATGTTGCTCGTCCCAATCTCCTGGTGGCTTTGTCCACAGGCAAGAGGTCTGGTGTTCGCCGTGCGTTCCTACCTTGCAGTGATTAGCCCTGTGACCCGTTCGTCCACAGTTTCAGCACGTTGGTGATTTACTCGCTTGACCCTTACTCCGACAATTTTCTGACTTATGTCCCGCTTTCCCACGAAAAGGAGCGGCTACTTCTCGTGGCCTCACCTTCATCATTATTAGCTGGATCTCTTGCACTCAGTTTCTTTCCAGTCTCTTCTTTCTGTTTGCCACCTGTACTCGATTGCACTTGCGCCTCTAAAAAGAGCTCAGTCAGCCTTTGCTGCCCCTTCATCCAAAGTTCGGCAGTCCCTCTCTTTAAGGAATATAGCTCGCTTGCTTGAGCAGGTCCCAAGAATCTATTCCACCAGAACCGTGTCTCGAAGCGCTTCGAAGGTCTTTTCGGTTTCTGACACCTCAACCCACCGATCAAAGTAACCTGCCAGCCCAGCGGCGAACTGCCTCCTAGTTTCACCCTCCTCGGGTTTAGCATCCCGAGATCTCTCACGGTATCCCTCATTTGTTTTCCTAGATCTCTAAAGCACAGCCAGTTTTACTTTAGGATAGTCCAACGCGTCCGTGGGGGTCATGCGACCAACCACCGTGAGCGCTTCTCCTGTCAAACACAGGCCTAATTTCGTCGCCCATTTGTCCTGCGGCCACCAAAAACCTGTCGCCGTGCGCTCGAAACGCTGCAGGTATGCATCGAGGTCGTCCCTCCGCTGGTTTAACTGCGGGATCGACTTGTGAGAGCTCCCTCGGAAAGCTTGAACTGGCGCGTCTCCGAGTCCTTCATCAGCCTCTTCCTGGTGACCCCCTCGCGCAGCTATTCTCAACTGCAATATCTCCCTTGCTTTCTTTAAAGTAGCTTGCTTAGCTAGTTCCCCCTCGCGGTTTCTCTTGCCAACTCGCGCTCGTGAGCTCTCTCCTCTCTTAATCGCGTTCTTTCGTCGTCCACTCATTTTCTCAACTCTGGCCCGGCATAGCCCAGTTCCTTTCCGACAGCCGTTAATCTCTCTACCTCCATGACCCTGGATGCCTTTCGCCTTCCGACGCTCCTGTACCTCTCAGAAGAACAAGACGTCGGAAATGGGCCACGAATCCTGGCAGGCTCGCCAATTGTCATGTTCCCCCTCCCCCCGCGAGCTTATCCTTTTCCTTTGTGCTCGAGCTTTTCCCTGTCTTCATCTTCCGCTTTAACCGTCACTTCAGGAACGTGACAGTCGCAAACACGTCAGCTTCACGATTCTCAGAGTAGCGTAGTCGGTTTTATGGGAAGTGACGCATTTATTAAGCATCGAAACCCGCAAACGAACAAATCAAGCCAGATCCAGAACATACTTGACGTGGGGCGCTAAACTCTAAAAAAACTCGAAAAACAAATTAGCACGTCTCTAACACCCCCCTTGATGATGATGATGATGATGATTTTATGGCTGTTCCCTTTGAAGCGGGCGGTTTGAATAGAAATCAGACCTAGCCGAATAAAAATGGAGAGAAAAAAAAATTGCACTACTGTTGCATTCTTCGCCACCAGTCCTCCAGCCTCCTTTTAGTCCTCTCGACTGCGTCGCTGCACTTCCAGCTGGGCTGCAGTGCCACTGCAGCGCGAATTAAGTCCGCACTGGGCCAGCACACAGCATCCCTGCCTGTGTCCCCAACTCAGAAGCCGAGGGCGCCAGAAATTGTTCGTGTGATTGTGCCTCGTCTAGATGCAGCCCGTTGTCTGGCGCCTGGCCCCAATCTACCGGGTGTCTTGGTACGAGACTTGGGCAGGAGAGCACAATATGCTTGATAGTTTCCTCGGTTTCACCACATGCCCGGCATGATGTTGATTGTACCTGTTGGTCGAAACGCTGCCTGTACACTAGCGTTCTTAGCCCTCCCGCACGTGCTTCGAAAAGAAGGCGGCTGCCCAGGCTATTATCATACAGGGTTGTCTCTGTCGATATTTCATTTTTCCAGCGGTTGTACACTTGCAGGGTTGACTTTGAGCGGGCCGCCTCCGACCACTGCACAGCCTCTTCCTCGCGCACTCTCTTCCGCACCTCCAGTTCCCACTTTTGCTCTGTAGTGGCAGCCACGGGCACAGTAAAGAAGCCATATTTCTTTTCCAGCTGGTACAGTCGCTTTCTCCACTTTGTCTGTATCCCTGTCAGGTGTATGTACACAAATATGTGTACATTTTTGTACACATATTTGTGAACAAATATGTGTACACATATTTGTACACATATTTTTTTTTCGCGCGCCTTCTGGTGGAAGGTATAATAATTACACGATGGGAGAAAGTTTCCTCCATTGGGCGAAGAAAGGTGGCAATTTTCCTCCCTTCTTAGTGGAGAAGCGTTTTCTCCACGACCAAAAATATGTGGCAATTTCTCTCCTTTGATAGAGCAATATATGGGACACGCGAGTTCTTCCTTTAAGGGAGGAAGTACTACTCCATTTATTTTAGAGTGTAGGCTTACGCCTGCCCCGCTATGAAAACAAACACCTGCACACCGCTTCCGAAGGCCTGTGCTTGCGACAGTTGTTTGCTGCAAACTACGTCGGTTGAGGCAATCTGCTGCTAAACACCTCGGTGAACGCGAAACAACTTGCACTCCTAAATACAGGCGGCGAGTTCAACGAGTTACGCAGGGTATCAAACGCTCACCTCAAACGCTGGCAGCCATGATTGTTATCGTTTAACAACAAAACGAAACAGACAATTTTTGATACTTCTGAAAGCAATAATTACCCTATCTATATAATTTGTTTATCGAAAATAAAAAAAGGTCGAATAAAAGACAACTATGGCATTGAGAAACAATTTTTCAACGAACGTTCCTGGGCGGGGCCTAGAGCGGGCTACCTCCTACTAAATTAACCGTTTTCAAGACGTGTTGTGTACATGCGCAGGCCTTCCTCCCGCAGCGGGGAAAGGTCTAACTTGGGTTGGCGTCCGGAAGAATGGTTGCACTACCTCTCCGTCTTCATCCGCAACTCGGATCAGAAGCAGAGAAGGCAGGAAAGGTATCGCAGCTGTCATCCTGTCCACTAACCGTAGTTTGAGCTTTAGCCACTTGGTGTTGTTTTTATGTAAAAAGGGTCCATTGCGTCTAACAACATAAATATTAAACAGCTGTTTTTTTTTCTTTTCGTGGGAATAAAAAATTGTTTAAAATAAGCCCTTAATTCTTTGCGGTGTTTAAGGTTATGTCTTGTACGATCATTGAATTATCCTTCCGTTTTACACGACACTGATCCCGTTACGCGTCCACAACTGGTGTTTAACAAATTCGAATGCAACTTCGATAAATTTGATGTTTATATTTTTGGATGCGAAAAGCCATTTAGAAAATACATTGACGTCTTCCTCTCCTTTTGGCATCTGAACATTCGTTCTTGACGTGTTAATTCTTGTTATGATGACGTAATAAACCACTAAAATGGGTATAGTTTTTGTGGCACTGAAATAAACCACAATAAATGAATAAAATTATATATATAGTTTTAAAATATTAATTATAATATAAGAAAGCTATATATATAGTTTTTAAGTAATAAACCTATATATATATAACTTTCGACACGTGTCACTTAACAGCATTTCCTGTAAAATCATGGAACATATAATTTACTCCCATCTTGCAAACTACTTAGAGTCTAATTCTTTTTTTCATTTTATTCCAGCATGAGTTTCGTATGTCATTTTCATGTGAGACTCAGCTTTTGTGTTTCACACATGATCTACATTCCATTCTTGATCGTGGATCTCTGACGGACTGCATATTCCACGATTTTTCAAAGGCATTCGATAAAGTATCTCACGAACTTCTCTTTCTCAAGCTGACTAAACTAAACTTAGACACCAACGTTCTTGCATGGTGGCGCTCCTTCCTCACTAACCAGTCCCAATCGGTGACGGCTAACAATATCAATTCTGATTTATCTCCAGCTGGCTCAGGTGTACCCCAAGGCTCGGTACTGGGGTCCTTATTTTTTCTCATTTATATTAATGACCTGCTCACTAATATATGTTCATCCGTCAGCCTCCTTGCCGGTGACTGCGTCATTTATCGCGAAATTAACAGTGATTCTGACGTCTCACTTCTGCAGTCAGATATTAACAGTGTTTCTGAGTGATGTGATTTGTGGAGCACGAAATTAAACATTAATAAGTGTAAATCTATGCGTGTTTCTCGTCTTGATACTCCGTGTGCTTCTTATCGTCTAAATAATCTCTCTTTCGAACCGTATCATCGTATAAATATCTGGGTGTGCATATATCTGCTAATCTGTCCTGGTCGTGTCACGTTGAATATATTGTAAAGAACGCGAACCGCATGCTTGGATATTTCCGAAGAAATTTTTGTCTTGCTCCCAGCTCATTAAAATTACTTTTATATAAAACATTAGTTAGTGCTAAATTGGAATATGCAGCTTCAGTTTGGGATCCTAGTCAAGCATGACTTATCTCCGAATTAGCAACGATTCAGAACCGCGCATCTCGTTTCATCCTTTCAAATTATCATCGTACATCCAGTGTGACCGCAATGAAGTCTAGCCTATTATTACCTCTTCTTTCACAACGTAGAAAAATGATCCGTCTGTGCTTGTTTCATAATATATATCATAATAATACGATTATAAAAGAAAGACTACTAACAACACCTCATTACGTTTCAGCACGCATTGATCACCTTCATAAAATTGCCATTCCGTCTTGTCGTACTAAACATTTTTACGAGTCTTTTATTCCTAGTGCCTCAACAATGTGGAATCACCTACCCGGAGCCATTGCCGAAATCCCCGATATAGAGTGTTTTAAAACTGCCGTTTCCAATCTTTTTTTGTAAAGAGCCATAACTACTGTATTATATCTTCTGCTGTACGCTGTACTTTGTGTTGTACCTTTTTAATACCCACTTCCCTATGTAACGCCTCTGGCCCTGGGGGTAAATAAATAAATAAATAAGTATGCGCCGTAAAACAGGAACAAAAATATAGACACAACAGGAAGCGCTATTTTGCAACAAGTTGTTTCATTTAAATAAAAATATTCGACTTTTTATAGAACCCTCAAGTAGCTCGCGCAGAAATTAAAAGAACTTATCGGAGAGCTGACCTGACGGCACGAATATACATTCGGTGCCCCCGCAGTCGAAAGTCTAATATTTTATGATGCAGACACTTCTAGCAATAATTTGCTTCTTAACGTCCCGAAAAGTTTCGTTTCTTTTTCCAGAATCTGGGTGCATGGGTAGCATACAATGAACAGCCAAGTTGCCCTATGGCATTTCGTTTACAGACTGTTCGTGCTCGCGTGCCCTATCGTTAGCGTATCTTCCCGTTTGAGCCACGCATTATTTCCCTCAGTTCGCCAGGATTTCATAGACGTCTGAAGTGGCATAACCTACGTACTGGTTAGCGTATTTCTTTTGCACACATCACCTTTGTCTTTACCTGATAGTGTATATAAATAGTATTTCCTTAAATAACATTCAGTTCAAAATAGGTTTTCATGTCGTGTCCCTTCCTTTTTGTCCCTGTTTCACGGCGCATATTGTTTAATAATTATTATCATTTTCGGATTTCATTGTTCTGTTAATATCTACTCGAATATAAACCTGAATTAGTTTTCAGCATCCCGTCTTCTTAAAGACACTATGTGTACGGGTGTAGCAAAGTTTTTTTTTCAAGCGGTAGCGATACAAATATTCAGAGAATAAAAAGGAGAGAGGCTTCTAAACACAAAATATTACTACAATTGGTGATAAAGCGACCTAAAATATATTTATCTCAAGATTTAATAGCGAATAACAAACCTTTGTTACATCTTGATCTCCGAAGTTTGCCGGATCTTCCTCTGGTAGTGGAGTCGTGGCAGATGTCTCTTGAAAGTAGCTACTCATTAAAAGAGAAAAAATAGCAATGAGCGACTGTACGTACATTCTGAGATTCAGCCTGAAACAATATTTCAATATGTGTTGGTACGACAGTGGGTTTGAGTATTTATACTTTAATGAAAACATTTGCTGAGATGCTCAAACCAATCACAAATAAGAAAGGTTCTAAAATAAAAAAAAGATAGTCATTTTAATTTGTTTTGGGGGGGCCAGACTCGTTCCAATTGGCTAGCCGACAAGAAAGAGGGAGCTTGACTGATTCTTACGCCGTTGCAGCTGTTGCCGTCTCCTGTAGTCAAGGTGTGCGATATGTTAGACATCTGGTTTCTGAAAGCGGCGAACGCTTCGCCGCCTTCGAAAAGATCCAGGAACCTAAGCACAATGCGCACACTATGCGTCTTTAACTGTTCTACAATTTTTATATAGTAAAAATACCCCCAAAACATTTTTAGCGTATTTTGTAAAGCACAGGGTATGCAGACACAAAAACAAGCAAGGGGTTAACACGTTCACTTATTTTTGTCTTTTGAGATATTCTGACCATCACTAGCACGCTTTTCAGATCATTTTCCGCATAAAAACCTAGCGTTTCATGAGTACACTTAAAGGAGGCAGTTTTTCACATGGTAGTGTATATTTTGTCAGTCGAATTAAAATGCCTAGGTAAGTCGGCGTGTTTATATTAATTTTTTCTTCATTTTTTTTTTTGCTTGGAAGAAAGACATTTCGCCACTATAAGGGAACCTTATTGATAAAAGTAGCACCCTAGACACTCCGATTTGTTCCGCTGATGCTGGCGAAGTAAATAGTATGCTCATGCGATAGCATTATAAGAATGGGACAAGAACCCTACACCTTCAAAAAGTGATACGCACACGAGCAACTATCTGATTAGAAAAGCGCTCAAATGAAGAGGGCAATTATATTAAAGATTTTAAAATAAAACGGTAGCAGAGAGAATGCAATGCAAGTTCAGTCTACTGAAGTGCTGCATTTATGGCATTCTGTTGAGTATGATAATTCACTAAACAACAAAATATAGGGTCAGCACGCGTATTCTAAGGGTGTTCAATAGCCGAGGAATCATATTGTGAAGTAAGAACATTTACTGGCAAAGTAACATGTTTCATATAATATTTCTTTTACTAATGTAAGAATCATGTGCACCTGCTTAGGCACAAAAGGGCAAGTGAGCACGATAATTTTTTTTTTTAAATCCCTAAACAAGTTAAAATCTAACAAAGTCTTGGTCACCATATTTTTCTTGGAAATACGAAATCAAAGAGCATTTTTCTTTACATATAATATATTAATATCGTTTATTACAATTACAGAGATTCATTGGTGGGTTATTAGAGAATGCAGTAGCATGAGCCTTGAAACACCACACACACAGCCCTTTGGCAAGAGCTAACGCTGGCCCTTTAATTTTTTTCTTTTGGCTCTCTTTTTTGCTTCCCCTATTTTTTGCTGCCTCGTGTTGGCCTCGTTATGGGATCAGTGTTAGCGTTTCCTAAAGAGGGACGTGCGTGGCGCTTCCCAAGGATTATGCTAACAGACTCCACAAGAATCCACCAATTTATCTTCCTGTAATTAACCTTTTTTCAGTAAGCTTCTGCGCATCCCGCTGTCGCCACTGTCGCGGGACACCGAGACGGTGCCCTGCGAAAATGGCGACAGCAACATTGTCAGGATCTATCTTCGCGCGTAATTAGTCTACTTTGACGCTTCGTGTTTTTTTAGTATCGGTAGTATGGGGTATAAAAAGCACTGAAAGCCGATAAAACGGCACGATGCCAATGCGTATTGAAGGGCGGAGTGATGTTGGGCTGCTTTTCATTTGTAGTTCGCAGACAACTCCCCAGACGGCGGTCATTACTCGAAAAAGTCCACATCTTTCACCCTTTATTGTACTCTGCCTCTCAGAGTTTGTCGACGCTCTTGAATACGGTCATCACATCACTCGTGGAATGAACCAGATCCCTACCACGTGTGGATGGAACCGCATCCATATCACTCGTGGAGTGAACAGCATCAATCGTGGTAACTACATAACCACACAACCACCTCACAGCCCACGCACCGCTACTTCAGAAACCCAGAGCGAAGAAAGACCGTTGACATATGAGTAGCAACTGAACACGCCCGCATTCCACCGCGCTGCGGCGCAACACCTCCTAGATAACAAAGACGTAGTGCTGAATGAGACGGCGTTATATGAGAAGACAAACACCGAGCACAGATTGGACACGCCAATTGCGTCAACGTTCGGCTCAGATTTGACCCGAAAGCGAGCGCTGACTCAGCACTGGTTTCCAATCTGCGTCCGGCGTTGATGTTTTCTAATTAAGCCATATCATTCAGCCCTAAGGCTTTGTTATCTAGAAGGTGTTGCTCGGTGTCCCCTCGTTCTCTGACTTCGCGCCAGCTGTGCGTGTGACTTTGCTGAAAACCAAAGGGCTCGTTTTGACGAAAATCCGGCGGCGTCTGTCAGTTTGTCTGGGCACGGAAGAGAAAGAGAGGTTGACGCGTGCTGACTTCAGCGCTTCGGACCAATGGGAGCGTCCCACGCGACAACTGAGAAACGAAAGTCGTCGCCGGGATTTCGTCAAAACGGGCGTTGTATTACTAACGCATTGAAAACAATACAATATTTGGTGGAAACAACGGTAAAAAAGCTGTGAAACTGTTTGGCTAGTCCCAAGCTCCCAGATAGAATAGCAGAAACATATTACGCATAAAACATGAATGAAACATGAAACATAACGCTGACTTATTTGCTGATGAGTATGCAGAATTTGAAATCATTGGTCAATCTAATGATCCATTTAACCGGCAAATTCAGTTGTACTTAATCATTGCCGGACGTTTAAATGTATAATTTTAATTAAGCTCTCAAAATCCAACCTTCTTTTCTCGAATTTCCCAACTTTCGCTTATTTTTCTCCACTGGTAATTTTGATGTTAATAAAATACACATTCATATAGCCCTACACTTTTCTTTATTTTTAGTGGCAATAAATAGCAACACAGTTGAACCTCGATCTAAGGAAGTCACCAGGACCCGCCAATAATTTCGTGAAATCGGGAACTTCGTAAAATCGACGAAGGGATAGCTTGGGCATAGGCTGCCGAAGAATCGGTATTTGTTTGTTAAATCGAAAAATTCGTAAAATCCGGTTTTGTTAAATCGGTTCAACTGTAATACTATCTCTGTTCTTGTGTCTCTTACTTTCTGTCCCTGTCTGCCGGGGCTTATTGTCAAAAGGAAGTAACAGCATCATTTACAATCAAATGTTCGCGATCGGTTTCTCTGTCGGAGACCTCCGTCTGGCTTATTGCAAAACGCTTTGTTTTTATTGGCATGGTTTGACCAAAACTACGTAATTAGGCTTTATTAATATGAACATCTTAGCATAAATATTTTTTTGTCAATCTAAGATCAGTTAAAATTATAGGGCAGTTTTGAATCATAGTAGTATTGAGAGGTGCTAATATTTCCAGCCAAGCCATCGGTTGAGTCTAATATTCCTTGGTGTATTGCTAACCTCATCCCTTACCTAATTCTTAGGCATCGGGTTTCTTGCGGAATTTAAATTGGATGACCAATAAACAAGATTAGAAGCATCAATTTTTGTACGCGTCACTGAACTGATGACCAAATCGAAATCCTCAATGCACTATTTTCTTTTAAACTCCGTGTCACAGGACTTTTCTTCGCTACGCTAAAAAAAAAAAAAAAAAGATTTATTTGGGAACATGGCCGAAAATTGTTGAATGTTTTTTTTCAGATCAGAGAAACACAAAGGGAACAATTAATGTTTTAACACAGAATGCATGTATGGGCGGGATTTTATGCGAAAAGCGTAACGCTCGAGTGTGACAAAAAAGCGTAACACGCAGGGGCAGGCAAGCCATAGTCATCCATAGCATATTGAAGGCATACATAGTCGTAATAATTCACTCACAATTATAACTAGTAGCGATTAATCGCCATCAGCAGGATGCTCCGCCAATGGGCTAATCGGGATCAAACCTGGAACCATGGAGTCAACAGTCCGACGTTTTGCTCGGCAAAGAGGAGATGGAAGAGATCGAAGAAAACTGGACTCAGTTTGACTTGCGCCGATGGTCGCCTGCGGTAGCACTCCGCTATCCGAGGCGAGTGATACTTAGTTCAGAATACTTAGTGCTCAGGTGACCATCGGCGGTGAGTCATGTTACAGCGAAGCTCTTTATGCCTAGGGTTCCGCGCATTTTTTGTGTGCGTCAACAAAAACTCAGGTCATGTCTAAGCTCCCCCCACCCTCTCTTTGTCGTCGTTCTAAACGCTTGCGTGCCTAGTTTCCTTTCCTTCCCTGGGGCGGCCGTCCCGGTGCGCGTGTCTACTTTCCGCGGGGTGGCGATGCCCAGATCCGTATATTGGGAGAGTTTGGCCAGTGGGTGTGGCGACGAAGGCGCCGGTGAGGAGAAAGGTAAATGAAAGGGAGGAGAGCGCCGAAGGAGCGACAAAGAAAGAAGGGAGCAGAGAAGAGACGATAGCCATTTTTTCGATACGCTGTCGGAGAAGAGCACTGCTGGGGCTACTCGTCGTCTGCTACGGGCCGACTTCTTTTTCGCCTGAATAAAGGTTTTTGGCCATACGCCGAAAAATCTTCATTTGTTAGCTTTTTAACCCACCGAGGAATAACAGTATGTCATTTTCTTGCCAGAGCCAGCGATAAAAAATGAAATAATCGAGATTTGGATGCCGATTCCACGCATTCCGCCGGGAGAATGAACGAAAATGGCGGCCCTCCCCACTCAGCTGGGAGCAGCCGGGAGTTCACGCGCATGCGCTCAGGCCTCTCGCTCTGCGCCGCGTGCTGATTGGCTCACTCGGGAGGAGAGCGTTACGGCGGCGAGATCATAGACTGACCAAACTCTTCCCGTATACGGCTCTGGCGATGCCGTAGCGCATGTCTTTCTTCATCCATGACTTAAGCCAACACGCTCTTCTCCGAAGCACGCATGTCTATTTTCCTCCGGGTTCTCGGGGCGTCGATAGTCCTCGACCTGTGTGTGTTTACCTTCCGTCACGGTGACCACTGATCAAGACAATAAATGTATCCGTACCTTGGCTCAAAATTCTGTATCACGTCTGTGTCGTGTGCTAAACAGCTTCGCTGGTCATCCACCTTCAATGAGTGGAAGGGCTCATGGTTTATAACTGGTCTGCAAGGGACAGTCGCCATCGAGTCATAATCAGTCCAACATTTTTAGTCTGTAGGCGACTATCATTGACAAGTCATACTTAATTCGGCAAATATACTTCATTTGTAAGCGACTGTCGGTGCGGAATCATACTAAGGAAAGTATATTTAGTGCGCAGGGGACCGGCGGCGAGAGCCATGCTTAATTCCGCATACTATAATCCGCAAGCACAGCAGGCGGCAATGCAAACTTATTAGCATACAATGCATAGTCCGCAAGCTACGTCGGTGGCTTGTCATACATTGCATACTTAGTTCGCAGTTGAACCTCGGCGGCGCGTCGCACCTAGTCCAACATACCTGGTCCGCAGGCGATTGTGGGGGGTGAAGTTCTTGGTCCAAAATGCTTCGTTAGCATACGATCGTTGGGACAAGTGCTTAGTCAAGCACAGTCCACGGGCGACCGTCGGGACGCGCAAATTGCTTCCGAATAAAAAAACATATCTCCCCACGTGAACGCATTAGCCTACGCGCATTCACGAAAGAATCAGAACCTATACACACTTCGTATTACAGCCTGATCGTGAGGCAGTGCACTCCTGAATGAATTAAAACTTGCCTTGATCAACCGATGAGCCTGGAGAACATGAGCGTGTTTAGCGTTTGCCACAGGGGCCGTCTACGGGGCGGCCCAACGAGCGACCGTCCCCCCCCCCTTTCCCTTTTCGCCACAGTCAGATTGGAAACTAACATTCTAGCTAATAAAATAGTTACCTAAAGTTTACTTGCTAAGCGTCTTCGAAAGCCCTTAAATCACCTAGTTTGAGTAGCACCTGAAGCGCGGGACTCCGCTTAAAGAACAAAAAAAGAAACAGTCTTATTACAAAATTATGCTGTTCTTTCAGGCTTTCAATAGATAATGGTAGCCGTTCCTGGTGGTTTCCGCCATTTAGCCTCATGAACTCGTGGACTCCGTCGGCCACCATTTTCCAAATTCAAAATTTTCGAAAAATCGCTTGTAACACTTTAATCAGATAGCGCTTTGTTGTGAAACAATGGCGACTGGTCCGGAGCGCCACTGGTCCATTTAGGCGGAGATCGAGCGTCTGGCGATCTGGTAGTTATTTTGCAATTAGAACTACACTAAGTGTATTTCGGGAAGATCCCGTATTTAGGGGGGGGGGGGGGGATAAAAAATGTTCTGTCCTATATGTGTGTGTAACACATCCCCGAAACCACCCAAAGGTGTCAGCCACCAAGCATAGCAAATCACAACGCACACCTAATGAACGCAAGGCAGATTCTCTTTTCCCTCGGGTATTTCAAAATTATCAATGCAAGTTTAATTTTTATTTTGTTCAAGCGGTCAATATAATGCTCATTTTTTAATGTGCAGCAACTCAACGAAATAATGAACATCGTAGCGACACTGTTCAAGAGACCTACCAACAAAGAACATTGTATCAACATAACGAGTCACTATTCAAGTAACTATACAAACAATCAAGGCGAAGAAAAAAAGTAAACTGACCCCCCCCCCCCCCCCCCCCCAAACTTTTTTTGCCTTTTTTGACACGCAATTTTTTATAGTGTCGGAATGCTTCCCAATTAATATTTCGCTGGAGAGTCACGTATTTTTTTAATAAAGCCACATACGCAACTGCTCGAAACCGAAACCGCAACTCCCGCACCCCACGGAGAAGTAGAGAGGATAGAGTGAGTGGCGGAAGTCACGTAACTACACCCAACCGTGCGGTTTCTTTTTTTCTTCTTTTTTTTTCTCCGCATCTAGCAGACGAATTGCGTTCGTTCGCCGTGCGATTCCTTCGCAGTTATGTTTGTTCCGCTCGCTGTTCTGTACTTCAAGATAAGTTGTTTTGTATATCGTGGAGTTAGCAATTAGTAGTGAGTGTCCGTGGTGAATTCCCGTGATGGGCTCCGAAAAGAATACTCCCAAGATGTTGCGTGAAGAGCTGCCTCACATGTCCTGCATCTGAGCGTGGCATTGTGCGGCAGAGTGCACAAGTTTCCAAAAGATCAACGGGTCGGGATCAATGGCTGGCTGCAATTCCTGTAGAACAGTTACGCGAAGCTCGTAAAGAGGACGCTACCCGATTTATATACTCGTTGCGTTTTGTGGAAAGTGTCTACATTGAGTTCGCAGGTGTCAAAAATGGAATCCCATACCACTTAGTTCAGCGACGTATCGTTAACAACAATTGTTTTTTTTTCAGTGATAATTGTAAAAAAAGAAATGTAAACATGGCAAAATGCTTGACAAAAAAAAAAAAAAAACGTACACCCACACCAAGGATCTAACCCGTGCCCTCTAGCTGCGTGTGAAGCGGACGTCCTTCCACTAAGCTACTGAAGGAACTCTTTCATACGTAGTAATGAAGCAGGGCGACTGTATGTCGGAAGTTTGATGCCGATTTCTATTCAATACATGCACTCCCGGCTTGAAGCCGGACAGCACCACGCATAGGCCACATTCGCTCCTCGTAAAGAAACCGTACGCGTGCGTATTCAACTCGAAGTACGCACTTCATGCTTGACGTTTGAGCGCGCGATGTCTTCGGCCACGAGGAGGGACGGCGGCTCGGCGACGTCTTCGTGCAATCGGCTTGCTGGTCGGGCGTGTCGTACGAAATGAATATCAGTTCTTTTGATCGGTCCAAAATTTCTCTTTCGAAAGAAGACAAAATTCGCCGGTACCGTGAACGACAGTGCTGAAGTAGAGGTCAAACGCCCGTCGTCCGCTGCCATCCGCTTGTTCCACGATACGCGAAACGATGCCATGTTGCGAATTATGCAGTGAACGCACAGAATGCTTCCGGTTGTCTGTGCTACCTTTTTTTTTCAATAAACGCATTTGCAGATTTTTGGAAGCCACAAAAAATGGGTTTCATAATTTTTTTTTCTATTTTTAATTTTGACTGTGTCGCTTCAATGACCCACGACTCTGCATTTGGTGGTTGCGTCGAAAACTTAGAAAACGCCCCGTGACCACGGAAAAGTGAGTGAGCGCGACTCAAACCAGCCAGTTCTCGATCGCCGGTTTTCGGGCGGAAAGAAACCGAATTTCGAGCCGCAAATTCTGTTCTTGGTAGTTGAGCTCTCATATGTCACGTACAACTAAAAACCTCGGCGAGCATCAATACCCTGTCAGTGTCCCTTTAAGGCATCGAGAGAGAAAGCAGCCAGGCTTTTCTACTACTCCTAAAACAGTTCTTCAGCGTCATCCCCTTGCAGCTTAAATTGAATCGACTTCCCTTTGACTTTTTGAGCGCAGTTTCTCGCGATATCTACAAAAAAGAACATATATAGACGCTTTACACACGCGCCAGATTGAGCCGCCATAGCTGCCCTTCTCTTGTCTTACCGAGATGCCGAGCCACTGAAGCGGGCGTTGACGGGTCTTCACAAGGGCCTATGCTGGGCACAAGAACACAGTAGCATCTAAAATTGCAATAACCTGTCCTACTGTGGTAGGACAGGTTATTGAGCGAACGGAATAAGAGGGAACAAAAACTGAAGGTCAGTTATGGCGGCGCCCATGCACTGCTGCCGTAAAGCGTCTATATTGTCACGGGTGGTAACCAAAAAAACAATAAATAAACACGAAGAAATAAACGTTTAATGCGGCGAACTTGTGCGAAAAATAAAAGGGTACAAAAGATAATAGCAGAGCGTCGCGGGCGTCGAAGTCGGCGTAACCGCAGGTTCGGGCGCTGGGGCGAGACTGACTGCAGATCGCCACGCGGAGCCCCTTATGTACACGTGTGGGCTTCTGGAATAATCGGCGTAGAAGGTTCGGCGTGTAGAACATTCTGACCTCGAACGAGCCCAACATGGTTCTCGAATTTACCAGAACATTACTTTACAGAGTCAACAAAAATGCGCCTCCACGGCCGGGAATGGAACCCTGGCTTTCAGCGTGGAAAGCAAGCGCGATAACCGTTAGGCCACGTGCGCGCTGCCTACTTGGCCTGCTGTGCGCGCGGCAATATATATATCAAGTTTTTTTTTTTGTTTACTTGTGAGGCTTCTGTTGCGAGATCTTTAATAACAGAAGTATTATATTCATTTATTAGCACCTAAGGTGTTAACTACAATTCTGAACACCATGAGCGTGTTTATTCATCGAACGTATTTATTGTAAATGAAACATATTTCTATGTCCTTTCTATATAAGGGTAACAGGAAACAGATTGTAGTATGAAACGGATGCTGCAAAACATGCGGGGCCTGTCCATCACTGGCCCGCCGGCAAAACTTTTGCAGCGGGAAGTTTATGGCAAGAAAATTTCAAAACTTTGTACAGATTATTTGCTTAATATAGTAATACGTTTGGGTTAATTTAACCGCTTTTGGATTTACAAAATTCGCAAAGCTGTGTCTCTCACCTTGTATGTTATATAAATTATTGATATTAAAAGACGATTATTCCTACCAACATTGAACATATATCAGGTTTCTGTTCGTCTGCTATCTTTTTTATATATGTCTGCTCATGCGTGTGTTCACTGGTGTGGCTAAATTTGTTTAAGCTCACAAAAAGTCTTAGCGATATTTTTCTATACTGTAAGAAAAATGGCTGTTCAATAATCTCTATCTGGTGAAGTGCTAAAACTATATCTGATAAAAAATTTTAAAAATACGTTGAAGCTTTCTAAGCTTGTAGTTTGGGAGTCTTGGTTGTTATACCTCTGATGTTTTAGCGCACAAAAGCTGACAAAATTTCACAGGCAGACAAAAAAGGTCGCCTTTTTTGTGACTGTGAAAATGGAGTCTCCTTTTGTTCTCTGTAACATAGGAGTTAAGTTGAAGATTGGTTCACCTTTAATTTTATTAAATCCCTCGCAGTGATGGAAGGTGAGTGAGATATGGGGGTCAACCTTTTCGTGCTCGCTGTCGAAAAGAAAAACAACTCAACTGTGCAAAATGTGTAACAGTAAAGCACCTATCAATTAGAAAAACAAAAAGCATATTTCTACGACTTGTCAATTTTATTTGCGTAGGATTTACGTCGAATTCGTTTGTTTAGATCAGCTCCATCAGATCGTAGAGTTGCTTGCGGCCAGACGAAATGTGAAAAGAAGTATGCTTGAGTTTTATGCACACCCGTATTCATTCAAAGAAAAGGTGAGTCGGCGCTCGAGGAGAAAATAGTCCAGCAGATGGCGTCAGCAAAGACAAAATTTAACGAATTGAGCTTTGTTTTCACTAAGCAACACACTTCCCCGGTTGTACTTGTTTAGTTCTGTTGTCGACCAAGCCATCTCCTTGCTTCTGTGACTTACTAGCACCAAAAAAAAAATCCATCGCAAGTTTGAGAAAGAGTAATAAGGGAAGCGAGCTAGCTCAAGATATACATACTGAAAGACAAGGCAGTATCGGGTTTTAATATTCCTGATTGGCGAATGAAGAATCACTTGCGTTCAAAGTAATAATTAAAGTGGCGGAAGAAGCTTTCCTAGATGGCAGCAGAGCGTTTACGAGAACTGTAAAGACACATCGCGAAACAGCCCTATGGGGAATATCGAACACTGATTTTAGAAAACTCCCCAAAACGCCACACCCATCTCTGCTACGTTCACGATATACTACAACATTCCTGAACATACCCTAATGCAGATCTATCATTTTAGATAACTTGACAACGCATTATTTCAACTAAAGTTATAACTTGTTACCGCACCATTCAAGAAGACGTGTGGCAGAAACCTACCTCAACGTCGCGAATCCCTGTCCGAAATGCAATGAAAAGTTGAAACGTAGGAAGGAAGAAAGCTTGTAAAATAGCTAGCTACAAAACTGATTTTCAAAAAAATGTTTAAACAATGTGGGCTCTTTTCTATAATGTATCCGTGAGTCGAGTAAAAATATAAATAGGTTGCTAAATACGCGAGTTGTTTGTGCAATAATTAACTTCAAACAAGTTTACAAGATACTTACTTAAAATGCTAGTTAAAGTAGCATCTTCCAAGTAATTGTTTTTCACTAGGAACTCTTAGGTGTCATTGTAGCAGCTGAATGAAATTCTACCCGCACCGGAGAAGATTTATTCACTACACCTCCTTCTACATTCACCACGTGCCCATGTTATCCATGGAGCATGGGGATCTTGTAGAAAAGGGTCATGGCAACTATGTTGTTCTTCTCTCACCAATATTAATTTGTAATGTCTTCCAAACATGTTGAAATATTTACTTTTCAAACAAAAGCACATCGGTATTGTGTGCGTTCATGTTACTTGTTTATAACTCTTGCCAGTTACATTTCGGCGCAAAACATTGTTGTTAAACTCTTCAATGTTTTTTGTCCAAAAAGTATGCTTGTAAAAAAACTTTTACAACCAAACATATTCTTATTATCTCCAAATTTTGTTTGAATAAAATTTAATTGAAATGCGCTTTACTGAGCTAGAAACAGGAACAGTACAAATTCATAGTTTGAAAGACCGCAGTTTCACTTGCGTATTGATATCAACCTTGAGATGTGAAGCCTGATGGTGTCACAATGATAATATTTACTCTAAACTTTATTATGGTTCAAAGATGCAGCAGCGCAATTTAAAAATAGAGCCCATGCCACGAACGTTCGCACCACCGCGGATAGGGTAATTGACTATACCGCTGTATAGTCATCGATTCATATTATCTTTTCGATTAAAATTTTCGATTTAAAGTTTTGTAGTGCCACAAAATATTTTAAACTCGACTGTTTGTGCCACATAAATTGTCCCAAAAAGCATCGGTTTATTGTGCAGCTATGTTGGCTTATCTACTAGTGGCATTCACGGAACGTACTCGTTTGATTCGGTCAGGGAGCGACACCGTCGAGTTAACATGTTGGTGATCGCTTTAGCAGTTTTTTGTTGGTTTTTGGGCTAGTGTTGCTGGGAGGCTCAACTGTGCGATCCTGCAGTGGTCGAATATTAAAGCAATAATTTTTTTGCTTTTTGTTGGTTTCTTTCAATCTTTTAAAAAGAAGAACAAACCTATCACAGCGTCCGGACAATATTTTTCGCATCCGCTACAGAAACCGGCGCACTTTGTGGTGGTGGTTTTAACCACTCGCAAAAAAAAAATAATTTTGAAAATGGCCACAAGAACCCAGTTTCAGAAGAAAGCAGCATTAACTTCTAAGGGAAGTTCCAAGTTGTTTAATCCCTTGTCTTAAAATAGAAGTTGCCAAAAAGCACTCTGATCAGTGTTTCCTGGACCCAGCCGCTTTTTCACAAAATTAAAATAATAAATATTTGTTGTGTGTACACTTGTACAGCCGGACGTTGGTCAGCCTCACATATAACTTCTACAGCCGGGCGCTAGTCGGCCTCAATGGACGTCTGGTATAGCAGCTGCACATGGGATATTTAGCCAGTGTAGTACAACCCCTAGCTTGGGGTCTTTAACGTGCACCACGCACTACTCATGCACGACCGCACGCTGGTACGACCTCACGCCGGTACACGACCGCGCGCCAGATCGAAATGGGCAGGGGTGGGGATTGAACCCAGGATTTCTTGGATTTGCAGCGCGAACTTTTGCTCCACGTTCTCTGAGCTGGTGTGCGCTAACACATTCGGCCACCGTTTCCCCTTAGGAAGTTGTGGGATTCCATGAAAGTTTAAGCTTTCAATTCGCCCCTGGCATGAAGGAGAGGGCCCTTGCTGACAGTAAACCCCAAATTCGGAAACAGTCTGCTCTCAAGCACCATCTCTGCAAATAATTTACTAGGGAATACATTTTTATTTGCGTAAATTCAATGGGCTTGGCGCGGCAGCTTTAGCGTAGTTGTGGTTTTATTTTAATTCGGAGGGATGGCTTCCGATTCCAATTGTTTTGAAGACCCGTTGAGACAGGGGAGCCAGTCGTCTTTGCTGTCTTGGTGAATCCGAGACGTGAGCACACACTACAAGTGTTAACCTTTTCACACAACAACTCTACGAACAGACAATGCTGCAAACAAAAGACGAATTTCGCTCTGCGGCGATAGCTTTGAAAGCGTTGTCAGAACAATAGCTCTGGCGGCCGCCCAAGGCGAAAATATAGCTGGCTGAAGTTCGCCGCTTGTTTACAGCGTATTCACTTTATAAAGTGAAACCTTCAGCTTTCGTCAAACACAAATACCACAAAGTCGTGGCTAGAAATATCGCAGTTCTAACTGCGCATTTACATTAAATTTAATATGTCCGCAGAGGTCGTATGGTAGTGGCGCTAAGCGTGAAAATAAATATTATGTCTCAAACATGACCAACTTTCTGGGACATTCCTTGGTACAAAAATTTTCCAAAAAAAAATCAACATTCCAATTGATTTGTGTTTTATGATACCAAAGCCATTACACTCCTGCGGAACATTACGATCATTTGTGAAAAATGGAGAAAATGGATAAGTTTGTGAATTCAAACCGTTAAATTCAACGCAAAAAAAAAAATCGGAGCGCCGTTGAATAAAATTACACAGGTCCAAACGTTCAATTTCTGCTGATTGACATTCTATGACTTTCCTTCTAAGATACTCTAGGGGAACATTGCAATGTTCGTTGTCATTCAGATGACATTCTAATTTTACTGCATGCGCCGAGGCGTTAATGTCCAAGAAAGTTTGGCATGAATGCTGACTGAAAGAAATGCCCCACGCCGTGAAGGTCTGTATCGCCATGCCCTATGAATATGACTACTCCATAAGCATTAAAACTCACTTTAAGGTGTACTATTGCTGATACTACGAGCTGCAACAGTCCTTCATGCTTCTTTGACGCACGTGCCAGCTTTTCTTTAGGGTAATGGTCTGAACTACAAATAAAATGCAAAGAGGAGATACTGCCATACTTGAACCATTGGACAAATTGAGAGATAATAGAGCTTTTGGATACCGCAGAAGCATAAAACGTCCGGCTCAGGTGTCTCAGCTTATGTTGTTCACGAGGTAGCTTCGCGCTTAAACTTTGAATTATCGTAAAAACTGTGAAATTATTGTCCCGAATAAAACCTTTATACTAGTGACTCTGCTGTAAACAATCGATCCATTCGTATACGCAGGTTACCTTTCCGAGATCCGGCTCGCATTGGGTGCAACATATCAGAGAGCTTATTGTCAACAAAGAAGAGCCACTGAAGACCTTCGTTGAGTTTTTCGAGAATGCGCTATTTCTTGCAGAATGAGCAGGGACGGTCTTCCAAATGAGCAGTTTTCGGCTCAGCCAGAAAGCCAAATATGTTTATCTCGCCCGCAAACCCTGTTATGTTTGCGTGTCGTGCTATCATCTGGTGGGACAGGCATTTGCTTGGCATTTGAGAATGGGACGCTCGGTGACTTCTTAGGCGCAATCTTTCGCTCCAAGTTTCGCTTTGTAGATTACTTCTATCAGCTCTTATCCGGCTACGACTCTAGAGACGAGTCCAATATTTCCTTCGTGACGTGTGAAGAACTCCGGAAGGACAAAGTCGACGATATACTCTGCTAGCACTCTTTCATGGTGAAAAGAAATGGAAATCTGAACAAATGTACGACCCCTTTGAGGTTAATTAGATTGGTGTTTGTACGCTTGGCTTGCACCGACGTCGCATCAGCTGACCTTGATTCTGAGCGTGTCCGTTCTGCAGCACACATTTTGCCCCGTCTTGGTTGTTTTTCTTGATGGGAACAAGTATAAATGGCCACGAGCTTGGAGCGATAACGTGAAGTGAAAGCCATGTATAGTCATGTTTTCATGGACGCAACCGAAGCGCATTGAATCGGGAGGGGACCCGTCACCCTTACCAAATCCTTCTCTAGTGGTCAAATCTCGATTCGAAGCGCTTTGATCGCACCCATGAGAACAAAGTCCCAGAGAGCTTAAAAGTGCAAGGCTCGGAGGGTTCGAGCATCTCATTATCGCTCTGCAGCCAATGAGATTGCAGTATTATCCAACATAGAAACGAAAAAAAAAAGTATCACGAACAATTTTTTTACGCTGTACGTGGATATGTGTCGGGGCATGGAGGAGTGGGGTACAAGACTCGATGCAAGAAACCAGGAGCACGAAGTGGTTCATCAATTGTATTGGAAACATTTACCGGATGTATTAATGAAACGATCACATGTTCTCACATGTAAGGTATTGACAGCAGCAGCGGCGTAGTCTTTCCATTTTCCCGGACGGGGCAGGCTGAGAAGTTCCCCAAAAAAAGGGGAGGGGGGTGTTACCTTTTCGCCAGAAGTGGAGATTAAAGTTAACGAAAGCATACTGGGATTCCATTCTACATATATTTTG
Source organism: Ixodes scapularis (assembly GCF_016920785.2). Classification (NCBI taxonomy): domain Eukaryota; kingdom Metazoa; phylum Arthropoda; class Arachnida; order Ixodida; family Ixodidae; genus Ixodes; species Ixodes scapularis. The sequence goes on along the minus strand of NW_024609981.1, from coordinate 710,868 downwards.
TCAATAAAGGCAACGTGGGCGTTATTTTGTTTACCTGCCCCTACTAAAAGCTCGTTACATGGCACGTAAACAGCGTCTCGGTAAGGATCATGGCCCGGGCCCGGGACCGGGGGGGAGGCTGTGCTCCCCCCCCCTTCCGTATTTTACTAGGGGAGGCACGAGCCCCGATGCCCCCCCGAAGTCTACGCCTATGGACAGCAGTCACGTGTATGACGTCCTCATCTTATGGTTCGAAGTCCGAAACTTCCTGGTAAAGGGTCGGGTGGAAATATACGCCGACAGTATCGCCGTCAATGTCCTGGGTGAGTGGGAAAAGTCTCGACGTGTTCGTTTTCGTCTTTGCTATGCAACTTCTTTTAAGGTAGGTTCGTGGAAAGATAGACAAGGAAACGCCGATTATGTCGGGCTCAAAGTTATATTTTATCTCCGAATGTGCTCGCATATATATCCGATTTTTTTTTTCTGCTTAAAGCAGGCAACCATCTCTTACTCTGCCTTGGATTACCGTTCTACCTTACAGAGTTATATTTTATGATCTTTCATACGGTTGCGAGTACGGATCACACCCTTGCCAATTCCGATATGACGGCAGTCAAAATGTCGTGCTTTAAATAAGAAGTATCACGTTACTTTTGTGCACACCAAGCCCCAAATAAAAAGTTACTATGCACCAACAAAGTTGGCCACAGAAAAAGACCAAACGAGGCGGTTTATTTAGAAGGTGGGTAATTTTCCATTGTCCGTCCCATTTTACAAGAAAACGTGTAATACAGTTAAACACATCAATTACCATATCAAGATATTGTTTACGGCAAGAGAAAAGTTGGTGCTTTCCTTTGCGTTGGCATACGTTTTCGAGAGTGTGCAAAGCTTTATTCTGCGTAAACTCGACTGTAAGGATGATCAAACCTTTATCACTGATGTCAGCCGGTGTCCCTCGCGGGCTTGAAATGTCAATGAAAACTCTTTGTCTTTAAAAACCACGCGCCTTAGGAAAGTTTTAAAACAATTGGGAGACTACTGCCCGAGGTCCAAGGTGGTCCGTACCCTCAAAAGTTCGTGCCCGGAAGAGAAGGCGATTTTTGGCTGGCATCTTGGCTCCGTAAAAGGACAACCCGGAGTCCCCTACTTTGCATATAAAGGCCTGATGTGTAAATTCTTTGTAACATAAATATTCGTGTAAATATAGTGTAAATTAGTGGTTCGGACTGTACCATCACAAGGCCTCCGTTGCACTCCTTCGACTAGGCGCCAAAGAAGACCTCATCGACCATTGACTCGCACAACACCGCAGACCAACAAGAAAAGGGCGTTACTTCGACCATTTCGAGTTCCCGCATCATGAGCTAACTAAATATTAGCTCCTTTTAATGTGCGATCTTTTTTTATTATTGCGCTTATTTTATTAATTTTAAAGTGAAAGGAAGAAGACTCTCTAAATTGTAGCGGATATAAGACACGAAACAAACATACTCGTAAACCCTGAGACGGGGAAGTTTAAAAAAAAAAAAACGGACAGCAAAACAGATTTTATTACATGTCCCCGCTGCGACACCTAGCGTTAGACTTAAGCCAAACTTTCCGGGGTAGTTGTTCAGCGCTTTTTAATTTTATCTGGCCAATTTTACGGACGGCGAATTTTATGATTTATCTTCAACTTTCCTTCCCAATCTCGGGGTTTAAACATCATGATTAATGCGCACCAGCTCGCCTGAACTTTGCCCATTTCTTCTCAAATTTCAGGCTTAATTTTACAAGCCTGTCACTTATATCGTATCTTGTGGAACCCGTAAGCAAATGTCCATGTAAAAAAAAAAAGCAGATTTCCTATGCCAGTTTTGTGAATTGAAGTTTGTAAGTACTTTAGCAGGGCTGATAATTAAAGACCTTTCCTACGGGGCGTCAGTCGCACAATCGTAATATTTCTGGAGTACTTTTTTTAATAAAACAGGCCGAGACAATATAGCCTGTTTTTAAATATTTTTGCGCCAGGGTAGATCAGATAAAATTAGCGCAAACGACAAGAGAAGAGAAAGGTAAGACAGGACAGAGCCCAACAGAGGATATTGAGTCAGTTTCACTGAAAGTTGGGTTACCACGAAAACAAGACAGTTAGTACTAAATTTGGGAGTTCATTTGTTTTTCTTGATTCAGCTCAATTCTAATCCCGCTGGCGGAGCTGCTTCTCCACATTTGTATATTAGTCTCTTCCTTGGTTTATTTGTCTGTTTATTTGTCTCGAAACTAGTGCCATTGGGCGCAAACCTAATAACGAAAAAAATATTTAGTTATCGCTGCAAGGAACTGCGAGGCATTTCCTGGAGAACAACGAGGCTTCTTTAACTTCACGAGAGATGTGTAAGCGAGAACTAAAGAAGACGTTTGCCAGCCAACACTGACGCGAGAGGGCCGAAGATCTTCTTCGGACAAAGACCCAATGCCAAATGAAAGCATCACCAGCCTCCTGGAAGATGTCCTCCGCCTGAGCGCCCATGCCGACCGTCAGGCTTCCGAAGAAAAGAAGCTTCACCACCTGATCAGGGGTGTGAAGAGCGAGATATTCGGAGGTCTTATCCGCAATACCCCGACGACAGTCGGTGGGTTCATCACGGAGGCGACGAACATCGAATGTGCCTTCCTTGCAAGAGCCAGGCACTATCGTGGGCGCTGGGGCGTCGCTGCTCCTTTGCCGTTGGACTACAACATCGGCTCTAGCACCCCGGCAACCGCGAAATCATCCACGAACTCGTCCTAGAAGAGCTGAAGAAGCTACTGCTTGCTGCCACACGTTTGCCCTCACTTTCTATCGCCGAAGTAGAGAGAGGAAGCCCAGCGAACCGTCCAACCAGAGCTTCCCGTCGTCGTGGCCCCACCCGAAGTGCCAACGATGCGATACGCCACAGTAGCCGGACGGTCGCCGCCTGCTGCACCTCTATGCCAGGCGCCAGTTCCACGAGAAGCCCTATCTCCAAACTACCCCAGTCGCCAAGAAGATCGAGTGTGCGTGTGCTATGAATTAGTTGCTCCAAAGAATACTGTCGACTGGCAAAGGGCTGATCGACGACCTGTGTGCTTCCACTAAGGTAAGGCTGGCCACATATATCGAAGATGCAAATTATGTGAACTTGGTCTTTGAGGTTTCGCGGCAGATGCCCCGTGCCCGAGGTATGGTCAACGACCAAGGGTCATCGAAAAGTACCTGCACCGTGCACCGTCTTTAGTGCAAAGCTCTTCCCGGGGATCCCGCTCACCATCCCCACGACGTCCGGCATCGCCCCTTCGTCTGTCCCGCCAAACAAAGCTTGTCCCCACTGCGTGGCCGGAAAAACTAAGTACGGCAACGCCTGGAGGTGGCGTTGCCGAAGACGACCGAAGTAAAGAGCCTCCAAGAACGCCGGAGCGCTCCCACTCTCCTGACGCCACACATCGCAAAGGCGGTCCTGCGATGGTGTCCAACAACCTAAACGTTGTTGCCGACGGTCACGACGCATCGGCCCTCGTGGGCTCCGGAGCAGACTATTCAGTGTTGAGTGGGAGGCTCTCTCGCTGCCTCAGAAATGTTACGATGGCCTGGGGGGACCACAAATTCGAACCACCGGACGACACCTTATTACGAACGTCGGAAGGTCCGCTTCCCGAGTCGAGATTCACGGCGAGACGTGTCTTGTCAAATTCCTCGTTCTACAAGACTGTGCCAAAGACGTCATTCTCGGCATGGACTTTCTGTGTGAATACGGCGCCGTCATCGACCTTAGAGAAAACAGATGGGCGCTACAGACATCTGTTTCGCCTTCAGAGAAACCCCAAACAACGTCAGTCACCACCCAAGTCGTTGTTGGTCACGTAAACCTGCCGCGGCCATCAAGCGTGGTCGTACCCGTCATGAACGATGCAGATAACTGTGGCGAAGTTGTTCTGGAAGGCCACATTCAATTGCGCCTGAGAAGAGGAATAGGCGTCGCAAGTGGGGTAACTGAACTTCAAAATGAACGCACTGTGGTCCTCGTGACGAACTTCCGACAAAAAACGCAACACCTCCCGAAAGGTGCCGCTGTGGGCCACGTCAAAGAACTTGAGAGCTCCGAAGAAACCACCGTGATTACTGAAGAATCCTCACCACCTCTGAAAGACACTACGTCGCCAGCGCAGCTGGAATTAGAGCCTAGGCTTCCAGGCCCGAAACGACGGCAGCTGATTAACCTCCTTGCCGGGTACAGCGACTGCTTTGCGACGTCGTCAAAAGTGCGCCAGACCGCCGTTGCCGATCCTGATAAATACATGCTGAAGAGAGCAATCGTTTAGATTTCACCTACTTTAAAAAAATATGTTCCAGATAAAACGAAACATCGTCTATATATTTGTCTTTCTTTAAGTTCATTCAATTAGCATTTACTAAGAACCACCTTGACATTTTTATTTGTTTGTACCAGTTTATGTTTTCTGTGCGCAGGTGGATGCTTCCGCAGTACCCATTGTAGGGCCGGCTTTGTGTAATTTCTTCAGTTTGTCTTGTCTATTGTTCATATCTTTATTCGTACTTTAATGTTGCGGATATTGCTGTCTTTTAGTTTGCTTTATGTGCACCATGTAATAAACGTTAATTTTTTGCATGTAAACATAGTATTTAATATTATTCTGATTATTTAATATTACCATTAATAATAATAAAATAAGTATTCCTATTTGTTTGACTTTACAGTAAAAAAATGTCCAATAAAGTATTTTTAAGAGTTAATGCCCGGTGTTTTGTTTGCACTAGGTGTTTAACTCATCCATGCTTTACTCTGGGTAAATTTTATTATTAGTTAATTTCCCCAATATAGCACTCTGTACTAATAAAACAACACAACTGTAATTTCGCCATTTTGTAATTTTATTGTTTTTATTGTAAGTATCGCTTGAAAAAAACGAAAACGAGGCTGGAGGTTAGTCTGTTTATTGAAGCCGTCATTTCGAAAGCCTGGCGACCGTGGTTCTCAAAAAGCTTCACAGTTGCTCATTTGCCTGTGGTAATGATTCTACAACCACAAGTAGTGAGCATTTGATTCATCAAGAAGAAGGTTGATCTACATTGTACGCTTGGGCGCAGCTACTTCGGTCGTCACCAGCTGGTACATCCAGGGCGAAAGCAACATACTATCAGTCTCAGATTTTCTTGCTGACAAGCATGAAAAAACGCGATCTCGGCAATCACTCTGATCATTACTAACATCTATCGACAACGCGCGATTTTGAAAACAACCAACCAACAAACACAAACACGTTCTTATTTGCCGCACTTCACATATTCCACACGATTTATAGTATGATGTACAATATGTGTGGTTCGCAACAATAAAATGTTTGACTGTATTGAGAGTTATAAGTTTTATCTGTGTAACCGAGTTTATAGGCGTGTGGTTAGGGCCCTAAACTCTGTAAATAAAAACCTTGAATGTTACCATGTAGATATTGGTACCCTATTTATACTGTTTGCGTGTATTTAAAAGGTACCCACCGAAATGTTGTATTGTGCGCCTGTTGTTGTCCGCGTAATGCGTCCATTTCTTCTTGCTCGGACTTACATGCTGCATTATGCACGAATGCAACTAGGTTTCTTCATGCACCCTAGTTTGTACTCGGCGATTTTAACCTGTACCTTATCTACTATTCTGGTGAATTTCCGATTGGTACTTGCAATAATTCAATCTACGCCTACTTCCACAATCTCTATTGGGATTTTTCATTTTTGTAACTTTTTACTGAACTAACTCGAGTCACAGCTTCCTCGTCCACTCTACTGAACTCATTCTCTCTTCTTACTTTAATCTGGTCCCCTCCGTAACCTACCTACCGGGTATTAACGATCATTCTATTCTATATTTCAGCTTACTTACTTCCATTTCATTTCGACTAAATACACTAAATATATCTTTGACTATAGTAAGGTACATTTTGGGGATATAAACCACGAATTAGCTGGTTTACTCGAATAATTTCTTATTTTTTAATTCCTGGCAACGTTCGGTTAAAAGAAATTGGGCCATATTAAAAAAATATTAGTCTAGTTAATTAACTTGTTTATTTTATATATTTATATTAAATCTAATTCCTTGCTTTCTTGGTTCAATGCAAGACCTAAACACCCTAACATTTTAAATGAACGTCTTCTCCGTGCTGCAAAGCTATCTTATAGTGAAGCGTGTTGGGAAACCTATCACGCAGCTGATGTCTCTTATAATTTATAAATAAGACATCAATTGCTCCATCCAAACATATTTCTAATGTGACCTTTCCGTCTATGTTAATTAACAGTTCAAAACAGTTTTCGAGAGTTATGAATGGAATCCAAAGTACCGTACATTCGCCCGCCAAAAATGATGGTGTTGTTATTCCAAGCGATCATTGCGCCTCTTTTCTAAATGATACATTGGTAAAATCGTTGTCATGACGAAGACCCCGGTCATCCTACGGACCCTAAGTATTGCCTCTTCGAATGGACCCACTTGCTATTGACTATGACGATATTGTAAAGTTCATTGATAACTTAAAAATATTTTTGTGAGTGTTGACAATATAGCTTCCAGGCTTCTTTAGGACACCAAAATTATATCTCAATTTCAATTCCATGATTTTTGTAACAACCTAAAATTTAAATATAGGAACGTGTTTCCAATTCATAAATCTGGTGATTAAAATAGCCCTCTAACAACCGTCCCATTTCTTTAATCAGCACACCTTGCAAAATTTTAGAGCACATAATATAAATCCATATGGTTAAAGGGAAGCTAAAGCGATATCACATTTCAGAAAACACAGTTAAGATGTCCTCATGTGTCCTCCAGGATCTCGAAAATCGAAATTGTTATCTTTTATTTGGTGCATGGAGTCGTGCAAGGAGGCTGCAGGAAATCATATTCAAAGTACCGCGGAAGGACCTCCGTCCTAGAGCGTGACATCATGAAAGGACTTTTGGGAATCTCTGCTCTCGCCCATCCTCAGCGCCTATCAAAGCTATGCACGCGCTCTCTTGCTTTTTGTAAGAATGGCAGAAGAACCGAAAGACGTTTGCTGTTCTCTGTGATGCTGAATTAGAGCGCAGCACTTGAGGAGTAGGAAGGGAGGGTACGGAGGGGAGAGTATGCCCCTCCTGCTCCCCTCCCATTTAGCGGAAAATGTTCGCTGAATTTCCCGTCAAATTGAGCTGGGAAATATTCCAACTAAATTGAGCGGGAAATTTACCAGAATTTTATCGCTAAATTTAGCTACAAAGTTAACGAGTATTTGCCCGCTAAATTTAGCGGGGAAACTGGACTGGTGTCGAGGTCACGTGACTTCATTTCCCCGCTAAATTTAGCGGAAAAGTTTCACCGCTCAGTTTAGCATGCGTGACGTCACGCGTGACATAACGTAACGTGACGTGTGACGAAAAGTTTTTCACGCTAAATTTAGCGGCGAAATATTTCCGTCGTTTTCGCGTTTTCTCGCGTTTAGTTTCATCTTCGGGGAAAATGAATGTGATATTCAGATGCACGGGATAAAACTACGCTAGAAACAACTTCTATCTCATTTTTTAAAGAAGAGTCTCAAATTCCCTTTAACTACATATGACCCTGATTTTTTTTTCTCTCTCAAAACATGGCTTTTGTAATTCTCTTTCCTGTGAGACTCAACTACTGACGTTCACTAATGGTCTGCTCACCATAGCTGACCGTGGATCCCTGATTAACGACATTTTTTTAGATTTCTGCAGTCTTTTACAACAATCCTCCTAAGCATTTACTTACCAAACTCAGTCAACTTAACCTTGATACTAACGTGTTGTCCTGGAATACATGTTTCTATTTTTTTTCGTCGAATCGTTCTGAATTCATTAATGCTTGCAATGTAATTGTCTCTCTCAAACCTGTTACTTCTGCGGGTTCTCAATGGATTGTTTGAGGAATTATCATTGTGTGCATATTTTTCTCTTGGCATCTCCGCTGATGATTGTGTGATTTAAAGTGAAGTTACTAATACTAATGATATCACACTCCTTCAAAGTGATTTAGAAGCGGTAGATCAATGGTGTGACTTCTGTTCAAATGGCCTTTAATTGTAACAAATGTAAACTTACGAAAATTTCTCGTCGAATGTTTACATCTTCCATTTACTCAATTTTTGGCATTCCTCTTGAATATGTAACCTGCTACAAGTACCTTGGTATCCACATTACCTCCAACATATCGTAAGAAATGCATACTGATTACATTATCGCTAACGCTAATTTTATGCTTGGGTGATTAAAGAGAAGTTTTAGGTTAGCCCCGCTGTTTTTACAACTACTAATGTATAAAACTCTTGTCGTTTCCAATTAGACTATGTCGCAGCAATCTGTGATCCAGGTCTCACAACTCTCGTAACTGACCTTGAGGTCCTACGAATCGCGGCGCCCGTTTTATATGCACTATTATCGCACAGCTAGCGTCTCAACTATGAGAATTTAGTCCTCAGTTACTCCTTTATTATGCCGAAAAATATATAATATGTTTCTCTTAGATACATGTATTATTCCAATACTTTACTGAAAAACAAACTAATTTTAAATCCAGCATTAATTTCATCAACTTGGTCAGAAATCCTCGTTGGGTTACTTCAGCTTATTACTGCTCATTCATTCCCAGAACATCCTCCGAGTAGAATCACCTTCCAGCACATTTAGTAAACATACCATCCTTTAATTTAATTAAAAATGCAGTGACTGCTTACTTATGTCAATATTATTCTCTGAATAAAAAAAAAATGTGTTACTAAAGAGAAAATGAGATGGTTTCAGGCAAACGTCAAAGTCGTCATCTTCTTCGCTGATCCGCTTTTTTACCGTCGCAACATTGTAATTTATAGCCTGTTTACATCTTTCCTTTTAATTGCTTTATGCTTTAGCATCTGGATTATAGCGTTTCTATATTCTTGATTGGATTTCATTTTTGTTCGTCCCATTCACCTACGCAATACCTTCGGGACCTTAGGGAACTGAAATAAATAAATAAATAAATAAATAAATATCTCGATTGATTGATTAATTACTTTGGTATTGATTGACTGATCGTCCGATTAAGTAGTTAAATTATTAAATGATAAATAAAATTACGTAATTACTATTTCAAATATATAATACACAAATGCCCGCAGACTAAAGTCCCGAAAGTATGGTTGACTTCTAGAAAATAAGATAGAAAATTTTTCCGGGAAATTTTCTTTCCTTCATATAGGAAAACAATTGTTCATTTACAAACGCCAAAAATCTGGGCATATATTTTTTTTTATAAACTGCAAGGTTTAAACATTTTGACAGGAGGTTTCTTTAATTGCGGGGATCAATTAGGCTAGGAGTCTCAAACTCACTCGAGTGCGGGGCCAGGTAGCCCACCCCCAAAGGCCGAGGGCCAACGTAAAGCAAGGGGAGGGGGGGGGCACTATAGTTTTGTATTTAGTACGAGAAAAGGGCAGCAATGCTGTTTCACGCTGCACAGCAGCCGACTCTCTAAGCGACACACAAGAGTCGTTCTAAAGAGACATTGTGATCTCCGTTTTCTGTAAACTCGACGTTTTTCAGTCGATTACTTTGGGTCAACACCGGGTGCGATAAGAGTTAAAAACGCCAATGTGCTGGCATTTTCAAATCCAGCGTAAACAAGAACACTGTCGTTGGTCAGCCGCACAATTGACTCGCCTCAACAGGCATGAAGACAAAATATCTCTTCATCCGACAGTGTTTGCTTTCCTGACCTATATTTAAAAGGTTGCGCCGCCGGCCCGAGCTCATACATTTATCTTTGGCAGCTGCTCATGCTGAGCAAGAGTCTGGGCAGCCGTGGGGCGTACATGCGTCAGGCTATAAGCACTCGCACTTGTAGTCTATTGCAGAAGGGGTAGTCGTGTAGGTGATTTACGTAGGAAAGCGCCGAGAAACAAATATTTAGACAAAGAAATACTCAATCCATGATAAATTAAAATAGTGCAAAATGTGGGAACAGGTACCATCAAAGGATCTTCCTTGGGAGCCGAAGTAAAGCGACGATATGGAACTTATTTGGGGCACACGTAGCGCCCGTGACATGGGTGCGGACCGCGCCCCAGAAAGTCGCGGGCCGCATGTTTGAGACGCCTGAATTAAGCTGTCACATATTTGTATAAAAAATATGTAACAGCCGCCAGGAAGTCTCGTCGAATTCAAAAGAAACATCTAATTTACTTTCACTTTAAATGAAATCTGTAGATATCATTGACCCGCCTTAATATAATATTAGATTCTATTACCTACCTTTTAAAAATAATATTAAATGCAAAATGTAGCAAAGAATACCTTAACGCAATTGGCATTTCTGCCTCCCTCAGAAAATGGAGAAAACAAACTAAATAAAAATAAAAATACGGGATACAAATAAAAAGTATTCATAACCTATGCTGTTTAGTAAGATGTCCATACAAGCTTTTATTTTTTTTAATCCAGCCTTTTAAAATAAAAAAACGACATGTGAATTAATTCCCTTTCTTTTAAACTGCATTTTCTAGATATTTACGTACAGAACGCGCCACATCGATTGTAAACTCCGTGTCCAGGGGATGTTACGGACTCCCATTCTGACCCTTCCCAAGTCCGCAAAAGCTGTCTTTCAAAATGTACACCAACTTATTGCTGATTAAAGGTTTTGTACATTTGCATTGGGTAAACATATACTCGCGTCCCGCGTTGTCCTGTCTGCGTTCTCACGTGATACGTTCCTCGGAAGTAAATCGGTTCTGGATTGGAAACACAGCTAAAATGCGCTCCTTTGGATTCCTTTAGCAGTATTGGATTAGAAGAACCTTTCGTGCATCTTTTTGCTTGCCCAAGTGTTTCTTAGCAGCCATCGGTTGCCACCGTTGCAACCGTCACCCGCGTCAGCCTGTTCGCGTTATCTTTCTTTTTTGTTTTTTTCAAAGCGGCCATGAATCTCATGGAAATAAAGGTATTTATATGAGTCAGAGACATGCACTCAATATTCGAATACTTGAAAACGTTAAAACGAATTGAACCACCTGCACTATGCCTAATATTTTTTTGTTCCGAATAGACTCGTCGGCAATGAAACATTGGTGTCTTGTAATTTTAGACTGGATTCATAAAATAATACTTAAATATAAATATCCCTGCTGCACCTGGTCCTTTTGATTCCGAGCCACCGAGAGAGAGAAAGAGGGAGAGAGAGAGATATATGTGACAGATTTGGTTATGCAGGAAGAAACAGAAAGCAACAAAAATTATAAATAGCGACGAAATAATAATACCGCCAGCATAAACTAGGACACGTACAGACGCCAATACACTCACTCTGTGGCTAGGTTTACATGGATGCGACAGCAGCGCATCGGATCCAGTTAGCGAATCGGATCCACTTCAACCCCTAAGTTTACATGGATTCGAATCGACCAGCAGCGGCACCTCGTGTCGAAGGATCACAACACAAATCTCGTGACCTTCAGATTGTTTCCGAGGTGTCCGGTTTGCCTAGCGGCAGGCGAAGCAAAGCTCCCGTAATCCCTCGCTCGATAACTCGATTCGATCCGCTAGCGTATACATGGAGAGTCTCAAATCGGATTGACCATCTCAAACCACCCCGTCCCAGCGGATCGGATTGAATCCGATCCGATCCGATCCGAGTGGTTTACATGGACCGATTCGATTCGTTAACTGGATCCGATGCGCTGCAGTCGCATCCATGTAAACGTAGCCTGTGTCCCACATTCCTTATTCTAATGAACCTAAACTAGCCAACATGCTATGGGTCCATCTGCTATTTAACTAACAGTTATGTGACCGGCCAATATAAAAACGACTTTAATTTCATTTAATTGACACCCTCGACATGTTTTTTTTTTAACTCGATTAATACAAAGCGACACGTGAGTCTAAGCCACCAGATAGCGGATTGACGATTGCATGACAACATTCCCGGCGACGCAGAATTTCCTTAGTAAATTTTGCGCTTGTAGAGCGGTAGCTTCTGACCCGTGACATGGCATTTTCCAGCTCTGCATTTTTTTTTCTGAAAGCAAATGTAAAGTAATTAACCGAAGAGTGTGACTTTTACACAAAAAAAAAGTATTTCTATTTTTATTAAAGCACAAATGTTTAAACCTTTTTTTTTAGGAGGAGGAGGAGGAGAGAGGGGGATTTAGTGCTTTGAAAGTCCTAAGAAGCCGAGGTAGAGCCAAAGTTGACCTTCTTTGGACAGAGTCTGGTTTTCTTGGCCATAGTTCGGGCAAACAAGTGTAAAAGCTATCGGCTTCACAGTTGGTATTTTGCTGTCATCTAGCATCTTTGAGTATAACTTGCCAAACAAGTGCCACGTTTAGACCTCACTGCTCGTTCTTCGGTTCATACGTTACATTTTTTTACTCCCGTCTGGCACTTTAGCAAATATGTGACGAGTCAAAAAAAAGCCAAAGAGAGGGCAAAAAAAAAAAAATCCGGCACTATAACATTGGAACAAAACCGAATTAGGCCCAAGTTAGGTGTCTAGGATTGCCAAGCTTAATGGTCGATGTTCGGTGTTTCTCTCTCGTGCTTTCTGGGCCAGCGGACATTGGTGAGTTCCGCGGTTCCCCCGACCCATGTTCGTTAGCGGGTGAGCAGAGGTGCAACGTAGCGCAGCGATCATTCGGGTCAATGTCCTGAGACCTCAGCGCGCATTTCAGATGCACGGAGCATCCAACAGATGGGGACAGCGACTGCACCGTCAGTATAATAATAAAAAAGGTAAAAATATGTGTTCTTGATAGCTTATTGGAAAGACGTTAGAGCGACGTTTTGTTTGCATTGTACTGAATCGATGTGTGGAACGCTAAAAAGATAGGTGCTTACGTTATGCGTGGTTACGTTATACAGAATGTGCATAACGCACTTCATCGCCTGTTTTGTTTTTTTTGCAATCATATTTGTATCTTTTTTTGTAGGATGCTTCAAGGTATAATAGGTAAATAAAAACATATATATGAAAACATGTCTCTTTTTTTAATCTGAAATGCCTCTCTAATTAAGCCCCGATCTGTTGTTATTATGATTTCGTTTATGATCTCCCGGAGCAACAACTAACGCAAACAGGCGCAATCTGCCCGCAGACAAAGTATGCAAACTAAAGATGACGCTCTGAACGAACTGAAGAAAGAGTCGTTTGAATGGAAATGGAAAAAAAGTGTGCGTCGGCCGGGAATCGAACCCGGGTCAACTGCTTGGAAGGCAGCTATGCTAACCACTATACCACCGACGCAGAAAGGGGTGAATGGCAGCCGGTTGTACAGGAACAAGATTTTTCAATAGCGAAGCGACCGGTTTCGGAATTAGGTCGCTTCCTTGTCATGCCTTTGAATAAAGCTTCCTTCTTCATTCGGCGTCTCACCGTAGCCGCGCTCCATCCAGCCACACAAAAGAGAATGTGACAAAAAAGGACACAGGGGACACTCAAGACTGTATCGGCGGAAGCTGGTCACCGTATCGAGAGAGGCTTGCTCGGAAACCGTTGTGTTAACTTTGCCTAAAACGTATTTAATAATGAATGAATGTCCTGTTCGTTTTCATTTCAACCCATTTAGGCAAAAATATAGAACAGTGAGGCAAAGTCATGCGTAAATGTTGTTTGCGCGACATTGCTAAGGCTATCATAGTTTGCGCTGCACTCGGAAAAGCTTAGGCCCAAAAATGACAAAAAGAGAAAACAAAACAAAAAGTCTTTATTGTTTTCAACTCTTTGAGACGTGTCAGCACAGCAAAGATGGCTGCTGTACTCTGCACGTGTCCACGCGACAGCACAGCTCACAACTTGTAAACATTGCCTGCATCGACTTGCGGAAAAAGGCAAAATAAAAAAAATAAAAAAAAACTTCCCACAATTTCTTTTCGGCACTGCGTCGTACTCTGGCATCTGTACGGTTCATAGCCGCACAGACTTTTTTGTGTCAGCCCAATAGCGCCTGTCAGTGTCAGCACTGACAGGCGCTGTTGTGAGAGGAAAAAGAGGAAGCGTGGGCCCCTTCACATCCTTTCCTGTCAGCAGTGCACGTTTTATCCACGTACGGACTCTTGAATCGCACTATCGGGCGTACATACGCCAGATAATTTTATAACAATCCAGTCAATGACGAATCGATATTTTACACTAGAGAATTCAATATCCATGTTGAAATAATTCGTGGAGGATTGCATTGATCTGGTATCGGAAACATTTCGATAAATATATTTGCAGAGTTTGGGATTTTTCTTCAATTATGGTCCCGGTTAATGTCAACCCATTGAGCATAATAGTGAGTTATTGTTAATCAAAAACATATTGTAAACAGAAAATGAAACTTCGGGATTAGAGGCGCTCGTGGCCTGTATTTCCAAACTGAAGGGAGCGAGGGAAAAAAACGTCTCAGAAGGAAAGAGAAAGGTTCGCACAAAATACAAGTTTATCCCTTTTGAGAACAATATTGGTAGAAAAGAAATTTCAATTCCTTATAGGCATAAACAGAAATGACTGGTTGAATCTGTTGGTGCAACCAAGTAAAGGACTTCAAGGGATCCTACCAGAGACGGGACTTGCAGATGAACGAGGCTTGCACTATACCGCAAGCCTCGTTGCCATGCTATGTTACGGCGTTTTAAAAAGAAAAGAGAACCTCACAATCTTTGCCGCAAAAATAAGCTATATGGCGCCAAGCCCTTACTCTCCGTCCATATGTGCGCTAGCATTTGGGGCCAGATGGCAAAGTTTTAGAACTCAGGGTTATCCGCTTCAATGAGTTTCAAGCGATTTTCGGACATCTTCGATAAGGAAATGACGAACAACAATGCCTACGAATGCAGGGAGGTGAGCGGGGTCCGCTACTTATTGAGAACGGGATACATCTTCTCACCGTGAATTTCCAGAAGTCGCTTATGAATTCGGAATTAAATAACTGCAAGTTTTGACACTAGCGCTGCACTGTAAGATGAAATTTATAATACCTGCCAATTTTTAATCTGCTACCTCCATATTGTGGTGGAAACTGAGCGTTCAGAAATGCGTAGTTTATTTCTTGCTATAAAAATTAACGTTTTTTTTCCTCTTTAAATGGCAACTCCGCTTCATTTTTGTTTAAAAAAAATCAATGCCGTCGTTTTTAGTATTACATAGGAAGACCAGACGTCAAATATTAGGACCTAGCTTTGTCTAAATGTTTCTCAAATGGTTTGGCGGCAAATTTTGAAATGAGCCAAGTTGCCGAAACCAGTGGACTCTAGCGGGCGAATTGAGGCGACCAACAGCGCAGTCAAGGCTACGGCGTGGGCGTAGCCAACATTGAGCTAAACGTCCTCAACATTGCCTCTTTCTGTTTGTTTTTACTTTTCCGGGCAAGCGTAACGGGTGACGTCAGCAACGTTTCTACTCGGCGCTCAGCAATGTCCACGTGACTGGTATAACGAGCCTACGCTGCGCGCTTCTTCGCCGCCGTCTGGCATTTTTGTATTTGTATTTGTATTTATTTGCCACTTTATTTTGGGATGGAAGGGACAAGAGGTGTACCGATACACCTGACCCAGGTCCCGTACCCCATACAGGTTTTAGAGTGGCGCAGTTTTTAAAAGGAAGGCACAGTATATATACAAATGAAACACAAGAACATAACAAAAATAACAAATATGTACATTTTCAACTCAATGAAATGTCTGGCAGCGTTTTTACACAACACTTTATGCATGCACGAAAATATTATCTCTTATTCCTTTTTTTAGATGTATTTGCAGATCTTGATTCAATTGCTATATCGAGAATTTGTGGGTGCATATTTAGAAGTTGTGTTAATTGCTGCTTCAATGTTTGTTCTCTATAATTAGTGCGTTTTTGGCCTCTGTCATATTCCACACGTCTCACACGCTCCACCCACTCACTCCACACACACACTCCACCCACTCGCTCTACCCGCCCACCCACCTACTCACTCGATCACTTACTCAGTCACTCATTCCCTCACTCACTCCCTCCCTCACTCACTCACTCACTCACTCACTTCCTTCCTGCCTCACTCACTTCCTTCCTGCCTCCCTCACTCCCTCCCTCGCTCACTCGCTCGCTCGCTCACGCACTCACTCACTCACTCACCCACTCTCACTCACTCACTCACTCACCCACCCACTCACTCACTCACTCACCCACCCACCCACGCACCCACTCACCCACTCACTCACTCACTCACTCACCCACTCACTCACTCACCCACTCACCCACTCACTCACTCACCCACTCACTCACTCACCCACTCACTTACTCACCCACTCACTCACTCACCCACTCACTCATTCACCCACTCACTCACTCACTCACCCACTCACTCACCCACTCACTCACTCACCCACTCACTCACTCACTCACTCACCCACCCACTCACTCACCCACCCACTCACTCACCCACCCACTCACTCACTCACCCACTCACTCACTCACTCACTCACTCACTCACCCACCCACCCACCGGAAGCGTGTGTCTCAAACCGTCGCGTGCGGCGATTTGGAGCGGCGTTCGGACTGTCGGATCGGACGTCAGATCGGACGATTGTGCCGTCCATGTGTCTCGCGCTTCACTCACTCACTCACTCATTCACTCACTCACTCACTCACTCACTCCACCCACACACTCCACCCACTCACCCACCCACTCACTCCACCCACTCACTCCACCCACCCACTCCACCCACTCACTCCAGCCACCCACTCACTCTCTCACCCACTCACTCACCCACTCACTAAATCACCCACTCACCCACTCACTCACCCACCCACTCACTCACTCACTCACCCACTCACTCCCTCACCCACTCACTCACTCACCCACTCACTCACTCACCCACTCACTCACTCACTTACCCACTCACTCACTCACCTACTCACTCACCCACTCGCCCACTCACCCACTCACCCACCCACTCACTCACTCACTCACTCACTCACCCACCCACCCACTCACTCACTCAACCACTCACCCACTCACTCACTCACTCACTCACTCACTCACCCACTCACTCACTCACTCACCCACTCACTCACTCACTCGCTCACTCACTCACTCACTCACTCACTCACTCACTCACTCACTCACCCACTCACTCACTCACTCACTCACCCACTCACTCACTCACCCACTCACCCACTCACTCACTCACCCACTCACTCACTCACCCACTCACTCACTCACCCACTCACTCACTCACTCACCCACTCACTCACCCACTCACTCACTCACCCACACACTCACCCACTCACTCACTCACCCACTCACTCACTCACCCACCCACTCACTCACCCACCCACTCACTCACCCACTCACCCACTCACTCGCTCACCCACTCACTCAGTCACTCACCCTCTCACTCACCCACTCACTCACTCACCCACTCACTGACTCACTCACCCACTCACTCATCCACTCACTCACTCACTCACTCACCCACTCACTCACTCACCCACTCACTCACTCACTCACCCACCCACTCACTCACTCACCCACTCACTCACTCACCCACTCACTCACTCACCCACTCTCTCACTCACCCACTCACTCACTCACTCACCCACTCACTCACTCACCCACTCACTCACTCACCCACTCACTCACTCACTCACCCACTCACTCACCCACTCACTCACTAACCCACTCACTCACTCACTCACCCACCCACTCACTCACCCACCAACTCACTCACCCACCCACTCACTCACTCACTCACTCACTCACTCACTCACCCACTCACTCACTCGCTCACTCACCCACTCACTCACTCACCCACTCACTCACCCACTCACTCACCCCCTCACTCACTCACTCACCCACTCACTCACTCACCCACTCACTCACTCAACCACTCAATCACTCACTCACTCACCCACCCACTCACTCACCCACCCACCCACGCACCCACTCACCCACTCACTCACTCACCCACTCACTCACTCACCCACTCACCCACTCACTCACCCACCCAATCACTCGCTGACAACTCAATCACTCACTCACCCACTGACTCACTCACCCACTCACTCACTCACTCACTCACCCACTCACTGACCCACTCACTCACCCACTTACTCACTCACTCACCCACCCACTCACTCACCCACTCACTCACTCACCCACTCACTCACCCACTCACTCACTCACCCACCCACTCACTCACTTACCCACTCACTCACCCACCCACTCACTCACCCACCCACTCACTCACTCACCCACTCACTCACTCACCCACTCACCCACTCACCCACTCACTCACTCACTCACTCACTCACTCACCCACTTACTCACTCACTCACCCACTCACTCACTCACCCACTCACTCACCCACTCACTCACCCACTCACTCACTCACTCACCCACTCACTCACTCCCCACTCACTCACTCACCCACTCAATCACTCACTCACTCACCCACCCACTCACTCACCCACCCACCCACGCACCCACTCACCCACTCACTCACTCACCCACTCACTCACTCACCCACTCACCCACTCACTCACCCACCCACTCACTCACTGACCCACCCACTCACTCACTCACTCACCCACCCACCCACCCACCGGAAGCGTGTGTCTCAAACCGTCGCGTGCGGCGATTTGGAGCGGCGTTCGGACTGTCGGATCGGACGTCGGATCGGACGATTGTGCCGTCCACGTGTCTCGCGCTTCACTCACTCACTCACTCAATCACTGACTCACTCACTCACTCACTTACTCACTCACTCACTCACTCACTCACTCCACCCACTCACTCCACCCACTCACCCACCCACTCACCCCACCCACTCACCCCACCCACTTACTCCACCCACCCACTCCACTCACCCACTCACTCTCTCACTCACTCACTCACTCACTCACTCACTCACTCACTCACACACTCACTAACTCACTCACTCAGCCACTCACTCAATCACTCACTAACCCACCCATTCACTCAGTCACTCCCCCACTCACTCACTCAGTCACTCACACACTGACCCACTCACTCACTCACTCACTCACTCACTCACCTGCTCACCCACTCAGTCACTCACCCACTCACCCACTCACTCACTCACTCACTCACTCATCCACTCACTCACTCACTCACTCACTCACTCATGCACTCACTCACTCACTCACTCACCCACTCACTTACTCACTCACTTACTCACTTACTCACTCACTCACTCACTCACTCACTCTCTCACTCACTCACACACTCACTAACTAACTAGTGACGTCAGCAACGTTTCTACTCGGCGCTCAGCAATGTCCACGTGACCGGTATAAGGAGCCTACGCTGCGCGCTTCTTCGCCGCCGTCTGGCATTTTTGTATTTGTATTTGTATTTATTTGCCACTTTATTTTGGGATGGAAGGGACAAGAGGTGTACCGATACACCTGACCCAGGTCCCGTACCCCATACAGGTTTTAGAGTGGCGCAGTTTTTAAAAGGAAGGCACAGTATATATACAAATGAAACACAAGAACATAACAAAAATAACAAATATGTACATTTTCAACTCAATGAAATGTCTGGCAGCGTTTTTACACAACACTTTATGCATGCACGAAAATATTATCTCTTATTCCTTTTTTTAGATGTATTTGCAGATCTTGATTCAATTGCTATATCGAGAATTTGTGGGTGCATATTTAGAAGTTGTGTTAATTGCTGCTTCAATGTTTGTTCTCTATAATTAGTGCGTTTTTGGCCTCTGTCATATTCCACACGTCTCACACGCTCCACCCACTCACTCCACACACACACTCCACCCACTCGCTCTACCCGCCCACCCACCTACTCACTCGATCACTTACTCAGTCACTCACTCCCTCACTCACTCCCTCCCTCACTCACTCACTCACTCACTCACTTCCTTCCTGCCTCACTCACTTCCTTCCTGCCTCCCTCACTCCCTCCCTCGCTCACTCGCTCGCTCGCTCACGCACTCACTCACTCACTCACCCACTCTCACTCACTCACTCACCCACCCACTCACTCACTCACTCACCCACCCACCCACGCACCCACTCACCCACTCACTCACTCACTCACTCACCCACTCACTCACTCACCCACTCACCCACTCACTCACTCACCCACTCACTCACTCACCCACTCACTCACTCACCCACTCACTCACTCACCCACTCACTCATTCACCCACTCACTCACTCACTCACCCACTCACTCACCCACTCACTCACTCACCCACTCACTCACTCACTCACTCACCCACCCACTCACTCACCCACCCACTCACTCACCCACCCACTCACTCACTCACCCACTCACTCACTCACTCACTCACTCACTCACTCACCCACCCACCCACCGGAAGCGTGTGTCTCAAACCGTCGCGTGCGGCGATTTGGAGCGGCGTTCGGACTGTCGGATCGGACGTCGGATCGGACGATTGTGCCGTCCATGTGTCTCGCGCTTCACTCACTCACTCACTCATTCACTCACTCACTCACTCACTCACTCCACCCACACACTTCACCCACTCACCCACCCACTCACTCCACCCACTCACTCCACCCACCCACTCCACCCACTCACTCCACCCACTCACTCCAGCCACCCACTCACTCTCTCACCCACTCACTCACCCACTCACTAAATCACCCACTCACCCACTCACTCACCCACTCACTCACCCACCCACTCACTCACTCACTCACCCACTCACTCCCTCACCCACTCACTCACTCACCCACTCACTCACTCACCCACTCACTCACTCACTTACCCACTCACTCACTCACCTACTCACTCACCCACTCGCCCACTCACCCACTCACCCACCCACTCACTCACTCACTCACTCACTCACCCACCCACCCACTCACTCACTCAACCACTCACCCACTCACTCACTCACTCACTCACTCACCCACTCACTCACTCACTCACTCACCCACTCACTCACTGACTCACTCACTCACTCACTCACTCACTCACTCACTCACTCACTCACTCACTCACTCACTCACCCACTCACTCACTCACCCACTCACCCACTCACTCAATCACCCACTCACTCACTCACCCACTCACTCACTCACCCACTCACTCACTCACTCACCCACTCACTCACCCACTCACTCACTCACCCACACACTCACCCACTCACTCACTCACCCACTCACTCACTCACCCACCCACTCACTCACCCACCCACTCACTCACCCACTCACCCACTCACTCACTCACCCACTCACTCAGTCACTCACCCTCTCACTCACCCACTCACTCACTCACCCACTCACTGACTCACTCACCCACTCACTCATCCACTCACTCACTCACTCACCCACTCACTCACTCACCCACTCACTCACTCACCCACTCACTCACTCACTCACTCACCCACTCACTCACTCACCCACTCACTCACTCACTCACCCACTCACTCACCCACTCACTCACTAACCCACTCACTCACTCACTCACCCACCCACTCACTCACCCACCAACTCACTCACCCACCCACTCACTCACTCACTCACTCACTCACTCACCCACTCACTCACTCGCTCACTCACCCACTCACTCACTCACCCACTCACTCACCCACTCACTCACCCCCTCACTCACTCACTCACCCACTCACTCACTCACCCACTCACTCACTCAACCACTCAATCACTCACTCACTCACCCACCCACTCACTCACCCACCCACCCACGCACCCACTCACCCACTCACTCACTCACCCACTCACTCACTCACCCACTCACCCACTCACTCACCCACCCAATCACTCACTGACAACTCAATCACTCACTCACTCACCCACTGACTCACTCACCCACTCACTCACTCACTCACTCACCCACTCACTGACCCACTCACTCACCCACTTACTCACTCACTCACCCACCCACTCACTCACCCACTCACTCACTCACCCACTCACTCACCCACTCACTCACTCACCTACCCACTCACTCACTTACCCACTCACTCACCCACCCACTCACTCACCCACCCACTCACTCACTCACCCACTCACTCACTCACCCACTCACCCACTCACCCACTCACTCACTCACTCACTCACTCACTCACCCACTTACTCACTCACTCACCCACTCACTCACTCACCCACTCACTCACCCAATCACTCACCCACTCACTCACTCACTCACCCACTCACTCACTCCCCACTCACTCACTCACCCACTCAATCACTCACTCACTCACCCACCCACTCACTCACCCACCCACCCACGCACCCACTCACCCACTCACTCACTCACCCACTCACTCACTCACCCACTCACCCACTCACTCACCCACCCACTCACTCACTGACCCACCCACTCACTCACTCACTCACCCACCCACCCACCCACCGGAAGCGTGTGTCTCAAACCGTCGCGTGCGGCGATTTGGAGCGGCGTTCGGACTGTCGGATCGGACGTCGGATCGGACGATTGTGCCGTCCACGTGTCTCGCGCTTCACTCACTCACTCACTCAATCACTGACTCACTCACTCACTCACTTACTCACTCACTCACTCACTCACTCACTCCACCCACTCACTCCACCCACTCACCCACCCACTCACCCACCCACTTACTCCACCCACACACTCCACTCACCCACTCACTCACTCACTCACTCACTCACTCACTCACTCACACACTCACTAACTCACTCACTCAGCCACTCACTCAATCACTCACTAACCCACCCATTCACTCTGTCACTCCCCCACTCACTCACTCAGTCACTCACACACTGACCCACTCACTCACTCACTCACTCACTCACTCACCTGCTCACCCACTCAGTCACTCACCCACTCACCCACTCACTCACTCACTCACTCACTCATCCACTCACTCACTCACTCACTCACTCACTCATGCACTCACTCACTCACTCACTCACCCACTCACTTACTCACTTACTCACTCACTTACTCACTCACTCACTCTCTCACTCACTCACACACTCACTAACTAACTAGTGACGTCAGCAACGTTTCTACTCGGCGCTCAGCAATGTCCACGTGACCGGTATAAGGAGCCTACGCTGCGCGCTTCTTCGCCGCCGTCTGGCATTTTTGTATTTGTATTTGTATTTATTTGCCACTTTATTTTGGGATGGAAGGGACAAGAGGTGTACCGATACACCTGACCCAGGTCCCGTACCCCATACAGGTTTTAGAGTGGCGCAGTTTTTAAAAGGAAGGCACAGTATATATACAAATGAAACACAAGAACATAACAAAAATAACAAATATGTACATTTTCAACTCAATGAAATGTCTGGCAGCGTTTTTACACAACACTTTATGCATGCATGAAAATATTATCTCTTATTCCTTTTTAGATGTATTTGCAGATCTTGATTCAATTGCTATATCGAGAATTTGTGGGTGCATATTTAGAAGTTGTGTTAATTGCTGCTTCAATGTTTGTTCTCTATAATTAGTGCGTTTTTGGCCTCTGTCATATTCCACACGTCTCACACGCTCCACCCACTCACTCCACACACACACTCCACCCACTCGCTCTACCCGCCCACCCACCTACTCACTCGATCACTTACTCAGTCACTCACTCCCTCACTCACTCCCTCCCTCACTCACTCACTCACTCACTCACTTCCTTCCTGCCTCACTCACTTCCTTCCTGCCTCCCTCACTCCCTCCCTCGCTCACTCGCTCGCTCGCTCACGCACTCACTCACTCACTCACCCACTCTCACTCACTCACTCACCCACCCACTCACTCACTCACTCACCCACCCACCCACGCACCCACTCACCCACTCACTCACTCACTCACTCACCCACTCACTCACTCACCCACTCACCCACTCACTCACTCACCCACTCACTCACTCACCCACTCACTCACTCACCCACTCACTCACTCACCCACTCACTCATTCACCCACTCACTCACTCACTCACCCACTCACTCACCCACTCACTCACTCACCCACTCACTCACTCACTCACTCACCCACCCACTCACTCACCCACCCACTCACTCACCCACCCACTCACTCACTCACCCACTCACTCACTCACTCACTCACTCACTCACCCACCCACCCACCGGAAGCGTGTGTCTCAAACCGTCGCGTGCGGCGATTTGGAGCGGCGTTCGGACTGTCGGATCGGACGTCGGATCGGACGATTGTGCCGTCCATGTGTCTCGCGCTTCACTCACTCACTCACTCATTCACTCACTCACTCACTCACTCACTCCACCCACACACTCCACCCACTCACCCACCCACTCACTCCACCCACTCACTCCACCCACCCACTCCACCCACTCACTCCACCCACTCACTCCAGCCACCCACTCACTCTCTCACCCACTCACTAAATCACCCACTCACCCACTCACTCACCCGCCCACTCACTCACTCACTCACCCACTCACTCCCTCACCCACTCACTCACTCACCCACTCACTCACTCACTTACCCACTCACTCACTCACCTACTCACTCACCCACTCGCCCACTCACCCACTCACCCACCCACTCACTCACTCACTCACTCACTCACCCACCCACCCACTCACTCACTCAACCACTCACCCACTCACTCACTCACTCACTCACTCACTCACTCACTCACCCACTCACTCACCCACTCACCCACTCACTCACTCACTCACTCACTCACTCACTCACTCACTCACCCACTCACTCACTCACTCACTCACTCACCCACTCACTCACTCAACCACTCACCCACTCACTCACTCACCCACTCACTCACTCACCCACTCACTCACTCACCCACTCACTCACTCACTCACCCACTCACTCACCCACTCACTCACTCACCCACACACTCACCCACTCACTCACTCACCCACTCACTCACTCACCCACCCACTCACTCACCCACCCACTCACTCACCCACTCACCCACTCACTCACTCACCCACTCACTCAGTCACTCACCCTCTCACTCACCCACTCACTCACTCACCCACTCACTGACTCACTCACCCACTCACTCATCCACTCACTCACTCACTCACTCACCCACTCACTCACTCACCCACTCACTCACTCACCCCACTCACTCACTCACTCACCCACCCACTCACTCACTCACCCACTCACTCACTCACCCACTCACTCACTCACCCACTCTCTCACTCACCCACTCACTCACTCACTCACCCACTCACTCACTCACCCACTCACTCACTCACCCACTCACTCACTCACTCACCCACTCACTCACCCACTCACTCACTAACCCACTCACTCACTCACTCACCCACCCACTCACTCACCCACCAACTCACTCACCCACCCACTCACTCACTCACTCACTCACTCACCCACTCACTCACTCACTCACTCACCCACTCACTCACTAACCCACTCACTCACTCACTCACCCACTCACTGACCCACTCACTCACCGACTTACTCACTCACTCACCCACCCACTCACTCACCCACTCACTCACTCACCCACTCACTCACCCACTCTCTCACTCACTCACCCACCCACTCACTCACTTACCCACTCACTCACCCACCCACTCACTAACCCACCCACTCACTCACTCACCCACTCACTCACTCACCCACTCACCCACTCACTCACTCACTCACTCACTCACCCACTCACTCACTCGCTCACTCACCCACTCACTCACTCACCCACTCACTCACCCACTCACTCACCCCCTCACTCACTCACTCACCCACTCACTCACTCATCCACTCACTCACTCAACCACTCAATCACTCACTCACTCACCCACCCACTCACTCACCCACCCACCCACGCACCCACTCACCCACTCACTCACCCACCCAATCACTCACTGACAACTCAATCACTCACTCACTCACCCACTGACTCACTCACCCACTCACTCACTCACTCACTCACCCACTCACTGACCCACTCACTCACCCACTTACTCACTCACTCACCCACCCACTCACTCACCCACTCACGCACTCACCCACTCACTCACCCACTCACTCACTCACCCACCCACTCACTCACTTACCCACTCACTCACCCACCCACTCACTCACCCACCCACTCACTCACTCACCCACTCACTCACTCACCCACTCACCCACTCACCCACTCACTCACTCACTCACTCACTCACTCACCCACCTACTCACTCACTCACCCACTCACTCACTCACCCACTCACTCACACACTCACTCACCCACTCACTCACTCACTCACCCACTCACTCACTCCCCACTCACTCACTCACCCACTCAATCACTCACTCACTCACCCACCCACTCACTCACCCACCCACCCACGCACCCACTCACCCACTCACTCACTCACCCACTCACTCACTCACCCACTCACCCACTCACTCACCCACCCACTCACTCACTGACCCACCCACTCACTCACTCACTCACCCACCCACCCACCCACCGGAAGCGTGTGTCTCAAACCGTCGCGTGCGGCGATTTGGAGCGGCGTTCGGACTGTCGGATCGGACGTCGGATCGGACGATTGTGCCGTCCACGTGTCTCGCGCTTCACTCACTCACTCACTCAATCACTGACTCACTCACTCACTCACTTACTCACTCACTCACTCACTCACTCACTCCACCCACTCACTCCACCCACTCACCCACCCACTCACCCCACCCACTCACCCCACCCACTTACTCCACCCACCCACTCCACTCACCCACTCACTCTCTCACTCACTCACTCACTCACTCACTCACTCACTCACTCACTCACTCACACACTCACTAACTCACTCACTCACTCAGCCACTCACTCAATCACTCACTAACCCACCCATTCACAAGTCACTCCCCCACTCACTCACTCAGTCACTCACACACTGACCCACTCACTCACTCACTCACTCACTCACTCACTCACCTGCTCACCCACTCAGTCACTCACCCACTCACCCACTCACTCACTCACTCACTCACTCATCCACTCACTCACTCACTCACTCACTCACTCATGCACTCACTCACTCACTCACTCACCCACTCACTTACTCACTCACTTGCTCACTTACTCACTCACTCACTCACTCACTCACTCTCTCACTCACTCACACACTCAATAACTCACTCGCTCACCCACTCACTCATTCACTCACTCAACCACTCACTCACTCACTCCCCCACGCACTCACTCAGTCGTTGACTCACTGACCCACTCACTCACTCACTCACTCACTCACTCACGCGCTCACTCACTCACTCACTTACCCACTCACTCACTCACTCACTTACTCGCTCACTCAGTAACTCACTCACCCACTCACTCACTCACTCACTAACTCACTGACTCGCCCACTCACTCACTCACTCACTTACCCACTCGCTTACTAACTCACTCACTCACTCACGCACTCACTCACTCAGTCACCCAGTCACTCACTCACTCACTTACTTGCTCACTCACTCACTCACTCACGCACCCGCTCACTCACTCACCCACTCACTCACTCACTCACTACCCCACTCACTCACTCAGTCACTCACTCACTGACGCACTCACTCACTCACTCATTCACTCACTCACTCACTCACTCACTCACACACTCACTAACTCACTCACTCACTCACCCACTCACTCACTCACTCATTCACTCACTCACCCACTCACTCACCCACTCACTCACTCACTCCCCCACACACTCACTCAGTCACTCACTCACTGACCCACTCACTCACTCACTCACTCACTCACTCACCCACTCACCCACTCACTCACTCACCCACTAACTCACTCACTCACTCACGCGCTCACTCACTCACTCACCCACTCACTCACTCACCCACTCACCCACTCACTCACCCACCCACTCACTCACTGACCCACCCACTCACTCACTCACTCACCCACCCACCCACCCACCGGAAGCGTGTCTCAAACCGTCGCGTGCGGCGATTTGGAGCGGCGTTCGGACTGTCGGATCGGACGTCGGATCGGACGATTGTGCCGTCCACGTGTCTCGCGCTTCACTCACTCACTCACTCAATCACTGACTCACTCACTCACTCACTTACTCACTCACTCACTCACTCACTCCACCCACTCACTCCACCCACTCACCCACCCACTCACCCCACCCACTCACCCCACCCACTTACTCCACCCACCCACTCCACTCACCCACTCACTCTCTCACTCACTCACTCACTCACTCACTCACTCTCTCACTCACTCACTCACACACTCACTAACTCACTCACTCAGCCACTCACTCAATCACTCACTAACCCACCCATTCACTCAGTCACTCCCCCACTCACTCACTCAGTCACTCACACACTGACCCACTCACTCACTCACTCACCTGCTCACCCACTCAGTCACTCACCCACTCACCCACTCACTCACTCACTCACTCACTCACTCACTCACTCATCCACTCACTCACTCACTCACTCACTCACTCATGCACTCACTCACTCACTCACTCACCCACTCACTTACTCACTCACTTGCTCACTTACTCACTCACACACACACTCACTCACTCTCTCACTCACTCACACACTCACTAACTCACTCGCTCACCCACTCACTCATTCACTCACTCAACCACTCACTCACTCACTACCCCACACACTCACTCAGTCGTTGACTCACTGACCCACTCACTCACTCACTCACTCACTCACTCACGCGCTCACTCACTCACTCACTTACCCACTCACTCACTCACTCACTTACTCGCTCACTCAGTAACTCACTCACCCACTCACTCACTCACTCACTAACTCACTGACTCGCCCACTCACTCACTCACTCACTTACCCACTCGCTTACTAACTCACTCACTCACTCACGCACTCACTCACTCAGTCACCCAGTCACTCACTCACTCACTTACTTGCTCACTCACTCACTCACTCACGCACCCGCTCACTCACTCACCCACTCACTCACTCACTCACTACCCCACTCACTCACTCAGTCACTCACTCACTGACGCACTCACTCACTCACTCATTCACTCACTCACTCACTCACTCACTCACACACTCACTAACTCACTCACTCACTCACCCACTCACTCACTCACTCATTCACTCACTCACCCACTCACTCACCCACTCACTCACTCACTCCCCCACACACTCACTCAGTCACTCACTCACTGACCCACTCACTCACTCACTCACTCACTCACTCACCCACTCACCCACTCACTCACTCACCCACTAACTCACTCACTCACTCACGCGCTCACTCAATCACTCACTCACTCACTCACTCACTCACTCACTCACTCACCCACCCAGCCACTCACTCACTCACCCACTCACTCACTCACGCGCTCGCTCACTCACTCACTCACTCACCACTCACTCACTCACTCACTTACTCGCTCACTCAGTCACTCACTCACCCACTCACTCACTCACTCACTCACTAACTCACTCACTCGCCCACTCACTCATTCATTCACTCACTCACCCACTCACTCACTCACTCACTCCCCAACTCAGTCACTCACTCACTGACCCACTCACCCACTCACTCACTCACTCACTCACTCACTCACTCACTCACCCACTCACCCACTCACCCACTCACTGACTCTCACTTATCCACTCGCTCACTCACTCACTCACTCACTCACTCACTGACTCACTTACTCGCTCACTCACTCCTTCACTCACTCACTTACGCACCCACTCACTCACTCACCCACTAACTCACTCACTCACTCACGCGCTCAATCAATCACTCACTCACTCACTCACTCACACACTAACTCACTCACTGGCCCACTCACTCACTCGCTCCGCCACTCACTCGCTCAGTCACTCATTCACTGACCCACTCACTCACTCACTCACTCACTCACTTACTCACTCATTCACTCACTTATCCACTTACTCACTCACTCACGCACTCACTCACTCACTCACTCACCCACTCACTCATTCACTTACTCACTCATTCACTCACTGACTCACTCACCTGCTCACCCACTCACTTACTCACCCACTCACTGACTCACTCATTCACTCACTCACCCACTCACTCACTTAGTCACTCACTCACTGTCCCACTCACTCACTCACTCACTCACTTACTCACTCACCCGCTCACCCGCCCACCCACTCACTCACCCACTCACTCACCCACTCACTCACTCACTCACCCGTTCACCCGCTCACTCGCTCACCCACTCACTCACCCACTCACTCACCCACTCCCTAAAAAAATTGCTTCAAGCAGCATAGAGGCTCTGTACGACTGCCGTTTTGGTAACAGGCGTCACAAATTTCGCGCTCGTCGAGGCTTCGCATCTTCGCGCAGACAGCCGTCATCATTTTGTGTTTATTTTCACGTTTATTTTAGGTGCGAAGCTCCTGAGTGTCTAGCCTTCTCCGTCGTCCGTCCGTCCGTCCGTGGTCAGCGAAAAGGAAAAAATGTTTGCGCAGTCGACAGGATTCGGCCCTGTGCTGGGAGACACCAATGGATTTCTATCCCATCGCCTTAACCACTTGGCCACGACTGCGGGACGAGTAGGGGGCTCTGAGATGTGGTAGTAACTCAATGCTGGAGTTTTGTCATAAATGAAATGTTGCATGTAGCCGCTCATCGTCTATACAGGAGAGGGCGCTGCGGTCAAATGCTCAAATGCGTAAATAACCACGTTCCATACCACAAGTTCTTAAACGTTTCATTTCAACAATGCTTATTTCTCCTGACCGATTGCCTACAAGCACTGCCCCCAGCCTCAGCATAAATTAATACATCAGTAAAAAAGTAAATCAAAATGCTCTAAAAAAGTATGTTTATTCCGTAGAAATACATAAATGGACGGCTGAGATATTCTAAAATAACACTTCATCTTCAAGAAACATTTGCTAAGGGGCAGTAAAAGCTCAGAAAGTTTGTAGCTAGAAAGGCTGTCAAATAAAACCCTTAGCTTGTGAATCTAATGGGTTAATCAACCATTTGAACGAACTTGTTGTCACCGAGTTATGTGTAACGCACCAGAACTGGGGCAGCAGTGTCGTGCAATCGTGCAACCCACTACTTTTTTCTATCAGACAACGGGCGCTCGGCGTTCTGACATCATCGCCACCCCTGTGCAAGAAGCACGCGAACTTACGCTCCGCGTATGCTTTTTGCGCTCCTTGATTGGCTCCGTTGGACCGTAGGTTTCAATGCGGTCGGACTTCATGGGAAGCGGAGTGCATATTCCTTTCAGAAAAGAGCCTTCTGCGCCCTGCCATCTTTGTCTACTGGGTTGTGGAATGGTCTCTCAGCATGCGCCTTAGCTCTGTTGTCGGTATATCAGACCCTGCGCTTGCGTCCAGATCTTGGTGACCCAGTATATCTCTCCCGGGTGAATAGTTCTTGAAAGGTCTATAGCTATAGCTGACATTTTGGCCTCTTGAACCACATTTCTAAGCCCATCGGTATATGCAAAGAAGCCTTCGTGCGCTCGCAAAGATGCTAACCGATGAAGCCTACTCTATTTTGAGCTTCTGCATTTTTTTTCTCAGACCTTAAAATATCCCCCTCCCCAACAGTTTTTCAAGGTTATCCTTAACTTTGAAATCAGGACTTGCTCGGTGTTTTACGGCAATCACTTTTAGATGACCTAAAACAAGTTAAGACCACTGTATTTGTCGCAGATGCCGCACTATTTGTTGTAGTGCTGCTAGTATCTACTGTCAGCCGAGCTTTGCTGAAACAAGGTATTGCTGCACAACGTTTTTTCAATGACGAAATAATGAGCACAGTTCATTAAGTAGTTCAGTCCTGTGTTCCTTGTCTATCAAAACGTTTCGCTTCAATTATTTCTTTCAAATAAGGTTTCAAGCCTGCTGAGAACCCTGGATTCCACTCTCCCGCAGAAGACCCTCCTCCGAGCACGGCATGCGTTATTTTGATGACCATGCTGGTCTCTCTCGTACAAAAATGTCTTCGTTGAAGTTTTTACTCGTGATACCTAACGGTTTCAAAAAATCAGACTGACTTTAAATTCGGCATCAACATGTTCCTACAACAGTGTGATACTTCCACAAAAAAAGTTGAATTGAACTGGGTTCAGGAAGCGCTAGTTTTTAAAATCTTATGTTCTAGCCTTAAACCTCAGCATAAAAATTGAAACTTTCTTTTTTTCTTTTTTTTTTGAGAGGGGGGGAAGCATACGAATACAATTATTAATATGATCGATTATCTTGTTAGAATGTGCAGGGTGAGAGTGAACACTTGTCACATCTAGATCAAAGGAGGGATCCTCTCAAGGTTATCATAAGATCGAACAAAAAATGGCATGTTATGGGGGCAAGCTTGAAATAGGTAGGTTGATAAAAAGAAACTCGGAGTCATCAAACTTTCTTGTCATAGTAAATGCATAAATTTCTCCAAGATAGACGTAGTCTTTATCTACGATTGCGTTTATTGTATAACGTAGAACTCTTATTTGAACCTACAAAAATTGTATGTTGATTGTTACATTCATATGATAACTGAGCTCTGAATGAATGGAATATTTCATGTTGAAGATTGCTGCGAGCATTACGGTCAGCAAAGGTTTCAAGTTTAAACCATTCGAAAATTGAAGACCTTTACTGATGAAGTAACTTGTACCAGTTGTTTAAAACATATCTATGCTTATTTTGAACACTAGAAGTTTTTGTATACTTTCTCTGCCGTCTCACAACCGTGACCATCTCAGCACTCTTTCTCTTCGTCTCAGTTCACATTTTTTTTATTTCAACCTTCCTCATCATTAAGCGTATCTATTGGCAGTAGCTCCCTTCTCTCCCTCTTGCTCCACGCGTTTCTCGTTGATGCGTGTATACTTTTGCACACGAGCGTTCAATAAACTTTGGGTGCTCAAACACCAGTCTGGTCTACTAGAGATCTAGACTCGTGAAAAAGAGGCCGAAGTTCGCGCAGCGCACCGATTGGACTATCACAACGATTACTTGACGCTTTTTTTGCCGACGTCTATTCGGCGCGTTTCGCGAACTTCTGACTCTAGCTTTGTGTTGGACGAGTTTAGGGCCCCTGGGTTCTGCACTCGCCGTACAATGACAGTCGTTGTGACGATGCTGCAGCTAGCTTGCATTCCCACCCTCAACCAAATCTGTTTTCAAAGAGTTCTGAGGACCGAGTAATTTCACATATGCATGCAAAAAGCTATGTCTCCTCTGAGTTGTTTTCTGAACTTAAATCGGCGATGAATTATTCAACAGTTGAAAACTTTCTAAAAGTAACAATATACAATAATCAGCTGTTACGTTCACTGCTATGCACTTTGTCTAAAACTGCATCAAACACAGGAACAAGTAGACCACTGCCACTATTTTGTTTTTTACATGTTCAAAACGTTCAGCATAAGATGGAAAATGTTTGTACGCCCTTCTAAATGCGTTATATATATATATATATATATATATATATATATCGCATTTAGAAGGGCGTATATATATATATATATATATATATATATAACGGGCATGGTGGCGGGAGGCCGAAGGCCTGGGTATAAAACTGAGAAGAAAAAAACCCTTAGTGAAAACAGCAACAACGGACGATTTAATCTTCGACGTTTCGGCCGGAGTCCGGCCTTCCTAACGAAGGCCGGACTCCGGCCGAAACGTCGAAGATTAAATCGTCCGTTGTTGCTGTTTTCACTAAGGGTTTTTTCTTCTCAGTTATATATATATATATATATATATATATATGTATATATATATATATATATATATATATATATATATATATATATATATATATATATATATATATATATATATATATATATATATATATATATATATATATATATTGCCAGGATCGTCGGCGAGCGACCGCGTGCGTGGCCGAGTGGTTACCGTGCTTGACTGTCGCGCGGAAAGTCTGGGTTCGATTCAAGTCAGTGGAATTCAACATTGCGTTCTAGTGTGTTCGAGAACATTCTCGTATGATCGAGTTCCGAATGTTCCAGTAGCCGAACAATCTAGGCCGATTGTTCCAGAACCCAACACGCGTACATAAGGGACTCCGCGTGCTGATCTGCAGTCAGTCTCGCCCCAGCGTTCGACTCTGCTGTCACGCCGACTTCGACGCCCGCGACGCTCTGCTTTATTCTGTTCCCTTTTTATTTTTGGGAACAAGTTCGCCCCCATTAAACATTTTAGTTTCCCCAGTTATTCTTTGTTCCCTCGTTTGTTCGTTTGTGACAATATATATATATATTGTGGCAAGCGACATCCGGGGTGTGCAGTAGCGCTGAGGTGACCGAAAGGAGCGTGCGATGGGCACGGGGCGCGAGCTCGAACGATCGCGTGCGTGGCTCACGAGGGCATCGGCGGCAAGGACTCGAAGCCTGGCCTGAACCTAATCGAGTGGCCGTGCCTGAACGAAGTAAAGGTGTGTTTTTGCTGTGTCCTGACTTGCGCGTCCTTCTTGCGGGCGAGCAGTGGGACAGATCCCCACAGTATTATTTGGCACTCGACGCGGGGCCTACTGCTCTCCCGTGGGATGGACCGCAGGCCTTTTAGCTCGTTTTAGGAGTTTTTAGCCGGGTTTTTCCCGTTTTGACTTTGCTCAGCCCGTTAGGCCTACGTGGCCGTTCGACTAGGCTTCGGCCACCGGACGCCATCTTTGCCATCGCGGCTTGGCTGTCGTCTCTATTGTGGATAGTGTATATTAAGTGTTCTTTTTCTGTTCCTTTCTGTTATTTCTTGTTCTGTTTTTGTGCTTTTTCCTTTTCGCGGCCGCTTTCGCGATGAGCCGCCGCAGAGCCGCCGCTGACCAAGCCGAGAGCGGAGACGAGCCGGACGCGGAAGGCCTTATGGATCGGGTGGCCAACCTATGTGACACGGTCACACAACGTCTGCTGTTGGCTGACCCGGGACTTCAAGGCCGTGGCCCGCGTCCCCAGGTGCCGGTCCCAACCTACACCGGCTACGACGACCGGAAGTCCGTGGCCGACTTCCTCGCAGAGCTGGCGGCCTACAAGCTTGCTGCGGGCGCCACGGACGAATACGTCCTCGCGCGCGTTTTGCCCGTTGCGTAGCAGGCGAGTGCAGCCCGCTGGTGGCGCATCGTGGCCCCGTTCATGTCCTGGGAGGACTTTCGGCGGAGGCTCCAGGATGAATTTCTTCCGCCTGGGTACCAGTCTCGAATCCAGCGAGAACTGGAACACCGAACCCAGCACCCGTATGAGACCCTGGTCGAATACGTCCGGGTGATGCAGGAGCTCTTCGATAGGGCCTGCCCAACGACACCGGAGTCGGACAGGGTTGCTCGGGTCGTACAGCAGAGCCACCCCAGATTCCGACCCTACCTACATGGCCGCACCTACGAGACCCTTGAGCACCTGGCCCGGGACGCTCGCGGCATCCAAGAGACGCTTCTGGCAGAGCTCCAGTACCGGCCGCCACCGCCGCCCGAGGAAGCTCTAGAACCGTCGTGTGCCTGGTCAGCTCCCGGGCCCAGACGAGGTCCGACTCAGCGCCAACCCCGGGAGTATGGCGCGGTCCTTCCCCCCCGCGCGCTGGACCCCTACCCCTTCGGACAGCGGGAGCGCGGGAGAGCACCACCCGGTTGCTTGGACCCCCGGCCTAGTGCCTGGCCGGCTGGATCGAGACTACGGCAGTGTGAAAGCCGTTTAAGGTTTCCCTCGTGATTGGCTCCGGGGCGCGGATCACTGGCCCAACGAGGGAAGCAACAGGCCACAACGACAGGCTCCAAGCAGCCAGACACGCGACCCTGACCGCCGCATTTCGGTGCGCTGCTTTGGCTGCGGCCGATAAGGTCACTTCCGCCGAGACTGCCCGGATTTTCTGGGCAACCGCCCTGCGGTCTCGGAAAACCAGCACGGCCGACGGCGTTGACCCCTGAGCGCCCGCCGGCCGCGTTGACCATGGAAAACCCGGCAGCACTACCATCGGTGTGTCGAATCCAGCCTGACCCTGAGCTAATTGAGCCTCGTATGACAGTTACAGTGCTCGGAATAGCAGTGGCAGCGCTGATTGATACCGGTGCGAGTCTGTCACTTATTGGGGACTACCTCATTGAACGCTGCAAAGAGCAGAAAGCCAACCTGCGTGAGACTAACGTGCGCTTACAGCTAGCGTCGGGACCAGAAATGGTCGCGAGTTAAGCCGTGAGGTTACAGATCGGGTTCAACGAGAAAAAACGCCGCCAGCGTTTCGTTTGCTTACCTGGTCTCACGGTACCGGTCATTTTGGGACAATATTTTATTTTTGGGGAGATCCTGGTTCTGGAATTCCCGAACAAACGCTACGGGTTAGGTAGTGACTCGAAAGTGATCCCATTTACCAGACGAGAGGATTGTATCGTCAGTGTAGATAACGTTGGCGTTAGAATGCCTGCTTTGCGGCTCCCATGTGCGGTAAGCGATTCTTTGCAGAAGTGTCCTGGTACGGACCAACAAAAGCGGCGTCTCCAAAGACTCTTGGAGGAGTTTTCGCCGATGTTCACGG
Organism: Ixodes scapularis; assembly: GCF_016920785.2. Classification (NCBI taxonomy): domain Eukaryota; kingdom Metazoa; phylum Arthropoda; class Arachnida; order Ixodida; family Ixodidae; genus Ixodes; species Ixodes scapularis. The sequence continues at coordinate 674,378 of NW_024609981.1, read as the reverse complement.
AGAATCCCGGTAGAACCGGTGTCCTAAAGCATTCAATTGACACCGGGAATACACGGCCTCTACGCTGCAACCCTCGACCAATCAGCGTACACAAGCGAGCCCTGCTGGACAAGGCACTCCAAGAGATGATCGACACGGGTGCAGTACGTGAGTCACAGAGCCCTTGGGCCTTCCCGATCATCCTTGCCCCCAAGAAGGACACGCAAGTCAGGACACAGCAAAAACACACCTTTACTTCGTTCAGGCCAGGCTTCGAGTCCTTGCCGCCGAGGCCCTCGTGGGTCAAGCACGCGTTCGTTCGAGCTCGCGCCCCGTGCCCATCGCACGCTCCTGTCGGTCACCGGAGCGCTGCTGCACACCCCGCATGTTGCTTGCCACAATATATATATATATATATATATATAAGAGAGTTGTCGAAAAATTGGGCCAGGAGCGAAGGTTGCCGGTTCAATCCCCGCTCTTGGCCCAATTTTTCGCCAGCTTTTTTTCCCTTTCCCTAACTTTAATGCAATAAATTCAATAATCACCTTCCCCCCTCTTCGTTCACAATATTACTACGGCTGCACTTCCCAATCTTCTCTCATTCCCATTATATATAGGGTGCAGCCTGTCCCTATGGGGAGGACTGGTTCCCCAGATAGCTTGGAAGACGGGCCCTTTCCGGCATTTGCAAGCTGAGATGACGTGCCACGTCACTGCCGCATGTCGCAAATAGCGCGGGCCTTAAATCAGCAACGGTTGTCGTCTACCCAGTTAAGCGAATTCGAAACTAAACAGTACACAGAGAGCTGGTCGGAAATTGAGTCCGCCGAAACCAGTGGCCGGGATGGTCTAATCCAGGGGTCGGCAACCCACGGCCCGCGGCACGACCCCAGAAAAAAAAACGCCGTCCCTGCCCCCCCCCCCCCCCCCCCGCACCTCTTTGCAGCTTCCGCACAGACCCAAGAAGCACTCGGAAGTTCGGACCACAAAAGGCGTTAGACAGGAAGATGGAGCGCTTCCAATTAGAATTGTCCGGCATCGCCATACTTGGGCAGAGAACGCCTTCACTTTTTTTTGCCTTTTTTTTTTTTGTGGTCTCCCGCACCCCCCCCCCCCCCCCCTCCCCCCGTCTTCCCGACTTGCCGCCCGGCCCCCTCAATGTCAACTTCGTGACGACTCAGCCCGCCACTGCAAAAGGTTGCCGACCACTGGTTTTTAAGGCATCGCACCGGACAGGCGAAGGTTGCGGGTTCAATCCCCGCTCTTGGCCCAATTTTCGCCAGCTCTCTTTCCCTTTCCCTAACTTTAATGCAATGATCTCAATATTCACCTGCTCCCCTCTTCGTTCACAATATCACTACGGCTGCACTTGTCAATATTCACTCATTCCCATTATATATATAACGGGCATGGTGGCGGGGGGCCGAAGGTGTGGGTATAGAAGAAGAAAAGAACCCCTAGTGAAAACACCAACAACGGACGATCTAATCTTCCACGTTTCGGCCGGAGTCCGGCCTGACGTTCATCGTTCATCACTTTCAAAAAACGAATGCCAGAAGGGGTAATGCACAGCTTTCTTTAGCGTGCGCTGGAGCACGTCCCAGAAAAATACGGCATCCATGCAAAAAATGAATACATGCTCAACAGTCTCAGGTTGCTTGCATAAAAAACAATCAACCGTCCACGGCACGTCAAAACCCTTTTCCCTTAGCCACACCTTAGCCGGAAACGTATTGGTGTGTAACTTAAAAAAGAACGTTTTCACCGAAGGTGGTACACACATACGCTAAACTGGGCTCAGCACGTTTTGGCCACCATGAGAAAAAACAGTTCGATACATCGGCGTCGGGAGCAAACTGACTATCAAATCGCGCGCGAGCGTTTTCTTTCGCACTAAAGACAAATAATCAAAAGAAAAACTAGCAGACAAAAACAAAACAGTATCAACGACCTCCTTTTGAAAACCCACGAGTCTTGTTGGCTCGCCGCCATAAGAGGAAACAAGAAAGGATGGCAAATGAGGCGACAATTTCGTTTGGATGAACGTGCGAATAAAGGAGTGCTCTTGCTCTCGCAAAAAAAAAAAAAAACAAAAAAAAAACGTGACACGAGTTGTTTGACAAATAAATGGGACAGCCCAAGCCCTCCGTGACGTACCCTGTGAAAGAGGTTGTCTCGCCTCATCCGTTCCCAAATAGATCCCCAGATGAACACAGCAAAAGCACGGTGAAACTTCTGAACATTAACACGGGCACAATGTATGGCTTGCAATACATACCAAATCTTTGAAATAAAAAAAAAAATATTGCAAACTGTCGCCCTCGCAAAGATGGACAGATGACGATGCTTCCAACGAGAAGCGCGGCTGTCCAGGTCGGTGGCGACCCCCGACCAAAAGGATTTGCTCTCGCGGTACAAATTTAAAGGCACACCGAGGTATGTGCATGGCCAGCGGTCCCAGCTAACGCCTTCGTACTCTGAAGGCGTTGTGGCCCATGCGCCGTGCCAAAAAACCGCGGCACTTGTCCCAGTTAATAGCTGCGCCGGTAGCGTCACAAAATATTTCACCAAAGCAACCGCGGCACTGACACTTCCCTTATCACTGGAAAACACTGCAATATCGTCTGCGTAACTCATAACTTTTATCTCTTCATTTTCCAGTCGAAAGCCCCGACAATCCTTACTGTTCAAAACACTAAGGCAAAAAAGTTCCAAATGCAAATTAAATAAAAGCGGCGACATAGGGCATCCTTGCTTTACGGACGTTCGCACATGAATCTGCTCGGTCACTTCTTTGTTTACGACGAGCCTTGTGGTGCAATTTTCATAGGCCCTTTTGGCACCTTCCAAAATGACCTCACCAACGTTTACACGTTTTAAAACTTCAAAAAGGACGTCATGCTTGACACGATCGAGCGCCTTATCTAGATATATTTGGAGCATGGCTATTTGACCCATGCCCCCATCAGACGCCTCTAACACGCTGCGCGCTACATGTAAATTCGTCATGATAGTTCTGCCTTTGATCCCAAATGTCTGGTGTTCCCCGATAAGCTTACAAGCCACGCTCTAAAACCGTCGCGCTAAAAGTTTTGCGAAAACTTTGTAATCAACATTACAAAGGGTGATCGGGCGGTAACCCTTGACTTGACGTAGTTTCGCGACATGGTCACTTTTCGGAATGAGAACAGTATACGTGCGCGTATAAGACGGTGGTAACACTTTCCGTTCATACGCTTCACTAAAACGTTTCAACAAAACACTGGCGAGTACGCCCTTGAACGTTTCAAAGAACTCGGCACATATTCCATCGGGTCCCGGCGTTTTGGAGGTTGGCAGGTCGTCTATCGCCCGTTCGACCTCGTGAATATATAGATTGGCGGCGAAGGTTTTCCGTTTCCTCTTCCGTTAACTGCGGCAGCGACTCCAGAAGCTTCCCACACGAGGGTTCCACCCTTCCCGGAACTTTCGTCTCAAAGAGCGGCTTATAGTGCGCATCAAACGCCTGCTGAATACTGCTTGAGCTCGTGCACGTAACGCCATTCACATCGATTTCAGCTATCTCGTTCCGTAGCGCGTACCGCTTCTCGTCCGCTAAGGCCCGTTTCGTTGGCTGCTCGCCCAGGAGGTATTTCTCCACACGCGCTCGAACCACGGCGCCGCGATAACGTTCTTGGTGGAGCTGTTCTAGCCGCTCCATGACGCTTTCTAAATCCTTCAAACACACGCCGGGATTTACACACTCCGCTCTAGAGTGCGCCTGCAGATCGGCGTTTAATCTGTGCTCGGCGCAACGCGCTTCGTAGGCCAAAACAGACGACCTCTCTATCGCTAGAATCTTTAGTTTCTGCTTGGCGATCTCCCACGCCTCAAACATATCCCCTCCCATATTTTCAAAACACGATCTGAAAATGTTGCTTACAACCCCGAGATTCATCGTCGAGCAGCTTGGTGTTTAGCTTCCAAAGTTTCCACGCGAACTTCGCCTTCGGCTGTGTTTTGTCGCCGATCGTTGTCGCAACCAATCAATGGTAGGAAAAAAAAAACTGGTGTAACACGATACTTGGTTAACAATGCTGCCACAGAGGCCGAAATGTAGATTCTATCTAATCGGGCGTGGGCGGACGCTTGGCAGTGAGTGAAACGCATCTCGCGTGTTTCGTTTCTAACGATCCCTGTGTCTACCAGCTCAAAATCATCGAGCGCCTAAAATCGTCGCACTTCTATCAGTGCGTTGCCCAAACGGCGCTCTGTCTCTCTCCCGAACGACGCAATTAAAGTCCCCACACAACACGACTGTTCTGTCACAATCAACAAAACGGCGCAAGCCAGAAAAAAAGGAAGCCCGGTCTTTCACCGTACTGGGGGCGTATACACAGCTAAGCCGCCAGTGAACTGATACGAACAAAAAGTCGTACATAATTAAACGACCTTCGGTGTCGACGGTCACGCTTAGCTCAGACAAGGGAAGCGTTCTCTTCACAAACAAGAAACAACCACCCGAAACACCAACAGCGTGTGTGACACACACATCATGCGAAGCTAAAAAAGGCTTTAGTGCGTTCGCCACCTGCTCTTCCTCGGCCATCTTGGTTTCCTGCATCGCCAAGAAATCGGGTTTCTGACTTTCCAACAAACGTTGTGCTTGGTATTGTTTCTTACGCATGTTGAAACCTCGAACATTTAACGATGCAACCGTGATAGCCGGGTCGAGTGTACAATTCATGAAGGGTGGTACACTTGCCTTGAAAATCGCTCATGAGTTCATAAACCAGGCGTTGCCTCCTTACTGGTTGTCATGGCGTCGCCTCTTGTCCGAGGGGGCGCCCGGTACTTGCTTGTATTTGCCTCGCTTGTTCGCTGTCCACCACACGTTCGGGTTCGGGGTCGTGTCGGTCGGAGTCGTTTCGTCAAGCCCACGCTTGGTGGAGTCCGTGTTCTCGTCCATGCTGTCGGCGACGCCTTCGTGGTCTTTCTCGGTCGGCAGGAGGTCGGCAGACGGCAGAGCCGCACCGGCCTCAGGCGGCGTCGCCCCAGCTGAGGGCGCCGCACCTTCCGTCATCGGAGCGTTTGCTGCAGTCTCCTTGCCGCCGTTGTCGTCAGCTCCGGGAGGTTGCTTTGGTTGCTCGATGCCCAGTGGGGAGTCACTTTTGAGAGCACCCGCAGCAAGTTGGGCGGCCTCCGCCTCCATGATGAACTGGGACGGCTCGTCCGTCACAGCTCCGCCTGTGACGTCAGCGTACGTACGTATGCATTCTTCTTTCTCGTGCCGGAAACGGGAGCACTCCGAGCACTTCGGCACGCGACATTCGCGCCTAATGTTCCCGGAGCGCTTGCGCCACAAGCAGACCGGCGCTCTTCCCGGGATGACGATGAGGGTATTCACACCTTGAAGGTGTGATACCCTCATCGTCGGGCGTGGTGTTTTTCTTCAAGGTCATGCGTACGAATCAGGTGGTAGATTCAATGCCTTCAAAACCGCTGACGCGCCACTTCTCGCGTCCAACTTCACTCACTTTCCCGTACGGCTCGAAAAGCTTCCGAACCGCGTCGTCCGCTACGTGGAATGGCACCCAGTGGATGCGTAGACGGATCTCGGTGGAACCAGGATCAATGACGAGGCAACGAAGGCCTTTCACCTTGATATCCTTGTAGTTCAGGAGCCGCTCTTTTGCTTTCGGTGTGCGCAGTGTCGCCAACCACACATGATTCATCTGGAACGCGCCACGCGAGACGTTGTCAGGCAAGGCGGCAGTCCGCTTCAGTTTCTGGCGGAAATCCTCGATGCAGTAGGGCCGTCCCTTCAGGTCGCAGTGAAAAATGACAGAGTTCATAAAGGTTTCCCTGGATGGGATCGAAGGCAAAACTACCTTGTACTCTTCAGTAGATGACGATGAAGCACCAAACACAGAAGTTCCACGGTCATCGAGGAGCGCTGTAGCCGCTCCGACGGAGCTCATGATTCTTGCGACCGTACTGCTCGAAAGCTGGAAGAATCAGGCCGCGGGCGCGCTGCCTATTAGGTCAGCTGCGCTCGCGGCAATAAATATATATATATATATACAGAGAGAGAGAGAGAAAAGAGAGATAGAAAGAGAGACGTGAAAGCTACACTTAAACGGATTGTGAGGGTAAGTTATAAGGCCAGGGAGGAGATAGCATAGGGAGATCATCGTCACACTCAGTCGGCTAATTAGGTAAAATTTGTTAACTAACTTTTTAATTTGTAAAATACACTGATGTTTCCAATTAGAAACTCGTCGAAGGTCACCGAAATCCACTAAATCAACTCTTTTTAGAAAAGTATAAGGCAGGGGCAGCGTTTTACGGTGTTCCGTAAAAACGCTCAATATGAACGCGAATCAAGGTTGCGGTTTATTATCGGAGCGCATCTCTACGCCCGCGGTCGTGCTCCCCAGTGGCCGAGACGAGCAACACACTTGCACGATACTTCCCTCCATCTTTCGAAAAAGGCGAGGCGGTGGATTCGCGCCGCGACTACCGTGGAGCATGACCAAGGGCGCACAGATGCGATAAGAATAAAAAAAAAATCTAGAAACGTGTCCAAACTGCGTGTTTCTGAGAATGGCGAAGAATGCTCCTCTGCCTTACCTTTTTTTTTTGTAAAAATAATTGATTTAGTTGTTTTCGATGGCGCTCAGCAAGTTTCGAATTAGAACAATATGTCTATTTTCACTAACTAAAGCATAATTATATATTTATAAAATGAGCCGACTGATCGTTACAATTAGCCCTGTGTATCATGTCCCCCTGGCCGTACAACGCACTTGCGCAAACCGCTGAAGTGTAGCTTTCACGGCTCCTCTTAAACAAAACTGTTGAGCTTTAAGAAAAAAAAAAAATTCGAAAATTTCTTTTTTGTTTTTTTTATTAATTTTTTTTCCAGTTTTTGTCAAGGTTATTTGTGTAGTTTATAGGACACTCGCGGTAATACGGGCTCGTAAAAGACTTGCATAATCCGGAATACTGAAATTTTTTTATGGACGATTTCAAAACCTCTTGAAAAGGAGCAAAGTTTAAATTAAAATTCAGACGCGACAATATATTTTCTCAAGGCTGTTAGCCGTTTTCCCTTCTAAAACAGGCCCCAAAACCTCTGATGATAAAAATATCGATGTTTTAGTTTTTGATGCGCTTCAGGTGTTTGCGTTAAGTTCTCGAACATGAAAATATTAAAGATGGTCTAGGTGGATTAGCATTGTGAACAATAAACAGTATTAAGGACATACAAGGACAAATACACGGAGACGCTACTAGCGCTAATCTGAACTGACGTTTCAATGCGCTTAAAGAAATTAAAAAAGTGAAGATAGTAATAATCAAGACAAAAAGGACAAAAGAGACATAGAGAAAACAATGCTAATAGCAAACATCAGAGCCAAGCAGTATGGAAAAGGCCCTACATGAAATTGCATTACAAAAGTAGATCAAATGAAAAAAAAATAATAATATGTATGAAGAAAAAATATATAATACCTCTAAAAGCTTGTGCCAGCCGAAATCGGCTCCCAAATCAAACATCCGATTTCGGGAAACAAAATAAGAAAAAGACGCCGTGATGTGGGCATTTTGAGAGTCGGTTTTGGCTTGCACTCATCCACAAGCCGGTCCTTGTCGGAATTCACGCGCCCGAGCTCCCGAGTGCGCAAAAGGCCTTTCACCATCTCCACTCTCTTCCCGCAGGAGTCCTTCAAAAATCGGAAGGTATCGGAACAAAACGTGATCTTTCCTCCTCTCCAGACCGGTTTTCTCGCAAAAATCTGATGACGGATCCGACAGCCGTCTTCGGTTTGCACCGCACTTAAAATGTATCAACACCTTGAAAGTAGTTCGCAAGTATCGGAAATAAAACAACAAGACAAACAGCCTAATGTAGAAAGGTTAAGATACAATGGCTCACGTGTGGACAACTAAAAAAAATCAGCTGGTACTTGTCATTTCATTTAACTTCTCTGACTCACAGGCGTCGATTGCTTAGCTAGGCGTTACATGATGTATAGGGAGGAAAGCAAACATTCAATCATAAAAACATAATCCTCATACATAGTAATCTCCTTGGTGTTGTGAAAAATCAATCTCATAAATAAAATATACCAATACCTTCAGTTTGATATAAAATAGAATTAAGATAAATTGAGGCAAACTACACGAATTCGACAACGTGCCCCTAATAATATGAATGCGCAAGTAAGAACCGTGTACAAGTCTTGATGTTGTTCACGGGCTGTATTGCGGGACAACATTATAAGAAAACACCGACGAGATGAAAATATTTTAAAATTACCATGGATTATCAGTTTGAAGGGAAAATAATGAGCAAACGACATAAAAATATCGGAGGATTGCTAAATTTGTCTCTGATGATTATTAAAACGTTATTGAGATTTCACTTTTAACCTAAAAATAAATCATTTAAATTAAATAACTTTTTACAACCCACATTGCACATGCCACCCTTATACGTACTCCACACGGTTTCCTGAATGAAATGGGATCAGTTAGTAACCAATGAAAACATTTAGGATATAATAAAAATGTTGTTATATACCAGCGCCTCTGGACTGCAACAAATTTACAAATATAAAGAAAATTAAGTGTATAGAAACGAAGTTGTTTTGAATAACAAATTACAAATATTGCTTGAACCATAGTCAAAAATGTTAACAATTTAAAAAAAGTTATGCTTCGGCCGGGAATCGAACCTGGGTCCACTGCTTGGAAGGCAGCTATGCTAACCACTATACCTACGACGCCTTTTTTTTTTTTTTTTTTAAACAGGGTGCAGCGTGCAAAGTAACACAAAGCGGCACGTTCACGTGTCTAATCCACAGTTCCAAGGCCGCAAATGCATAGGCAGTACTAACCCTGGAGACCGCCGCAAGGCAAATGGCGTGCCTCTACTTGGTGATGGCAGAGAACCCGCGCACTCCGAGCCGAGCCTTCAGTGTTTCCCAACACTCAAGCCCATCCTGCTCTGTCGTCGCTATCAGCGAGCTGGCATACACAAAACCATCCAAAAAATGCCTCCAAGCTGGTTTCCCTCCTTCGACAACATGAAGGTGATCCGTTCTTGACCTCCACAACGCGTGCAAACCAAGGATGGTCAGAACCTCAAAGGCTCGACTATCTCTTCCCGTCCCACACTCAAGAAACATTGCACTTCGCCACGACACATACAGGTCAACTTCTAGTGCCGCCCGCAGCTGTGCCCAAAAAAGTTCGGCATTTGTGCAAAATAGGATAACATGTTCAAGAGTCTCTGGAAAAGGACAAAGCGCGCAATTCGTGGACCACGGTACGAAAAAACCCTTTTGCACCAACCATGTTTTTACCGGGAGAACCCTCAGATGTAGACGCAAGAAAAAATTTTTTGTAGCTGTTCTTACGGGATAGCGTCGGAGCCGTTTGAAAACATCCGATTCCACTGCTGTTCCTCCCCACATCCGATACAGTGGGACAGGAATTAGCATGTCGAGCGTGTCCCAGTACAGGGTCTTTCGTTTCACCTTGTCAAGGTACTCATCAGAGAAGCGGTCCTTAAAAAACTTAATCGCTGCTTCAATTTCTTTGTAGAATTTTAAGATCCGCGAACGGGAAGATCCAGCCTCACCTTCTAGCCACTCTCCTAAAAAATTACCTCCGAGCACTCTGAAGGAGGATAAGACAATGTCGTTCCTCTGACTTCTGAAAAACATAAAACGGTGAACTTTTAACATAAGTTCAACGTTTACTAAACCCAGGCCACCCTTCTTTTGGCTCAAAAACAAGTTGTCGCGTCTCATGCGCTCAAACAGTGATTCCCACACAAAGGTGGCAAGAAAGCGGTGCACTTTGCAAATCTCACTTTGTGCACATGGTCCCACTTGGGCTGGATACCATATGGTTGGAAAAAAAACAGCATTGCAGACAAAAGCCCGAGTAGGCAGAGACATCTGCCTACCGTGCCACTCTAACACTTTGACATTTAGACGGTTCAGATCGATTCCACCACGTCCCGTGCTGAGACGCTCCGGGTTCAAATTCACTCCTAAATAGTTCGTCACCGAGTCCGCAAAACTTATGCCAAGAAATTGTTCCGGCTTGGAGCCCCATTCGCCAAGCCACGCTCCCTTTGACTTCCCCGCGTTCATTTGGGCACCGGAGGCAGTGCAGAAGGCGCCGATATGTTGAACCGCCGCCTGCACTTGACTTTTCGAAGAGCACAGCACTGTTAAATCGTCCGCATACGCAAGCACATTTACGGAGCCTCCCGGCAGAGTTAATCCACGAATGTTCACGTCACCCGCGATAGCTCTGCACAGAGGTTCGAGGTAGAGCGCGAACAAAATGGGCGACATTGGGCACCCCTGTCGCACCGATCTGCTGATGGGGATGGAGGCAGTCCTGTTTCCGTTCACAAGCAGGCAAGTCGACACGTCCCGGTAGCACAGCTTCACGTACTTCAGAAGCCGCGCTCCAACCCCGCAGCTCTCAAGAATGCCGAAGAGGAATGAGTGCGATACACGATCGAAGGCCTTGCTCAGGTCTACTTGAAGTGCTGCGAGGGGCTGGCCGAGGACCTGCGCCGCTTCGCACGCGACTCGCATGGTGTGCAGATTTGTGGCGATAGTCCTGCCTTTGAGGCCGTAGGTTTGGTGTCCGCCTACGACGTCACGTAGGCCAGCTTCCAGCCGTCGGGCAATTACCTTGGCCAGCACCTTGTAATCCGTGGTCAGAAGGCTGATGGGACGAAAGCTGTCCAGACTGGGTTCTCTCCCACCATGCTTCTTCGGTATGAGAACTGTCAGAGCCTGTCGCATGGATGGTGGCATCAGGTTCCGTCGCCGAATGTCTTCGAAGACGTCACAGAGGATCGGGGCAAGTTCGCTCAGGAAGGTCTTGTAGAAAACGCCGCCTAGACCATCGATCCCCGGAGACTTCCGTGGGGCGAGTTTTTTTACGGCCCATTCGATTTCTGCGACGGAAATCTTCTTGTTGATTTCCTCTCGCAGCTCCTCCGACACCTTCGGAAGCGGCACTCCGGGTACCCGGAGCGGCTGAAGGTGGTCTTTTTCCGTAAACAAATCCTTGTACGCTGTGACGAAAGCGTTCTCAATATCTTCTTGCTCTGTCAGAATGGTATCCAGGACTCGGAGTGACGTAACGCGCTTCTGAGCAGAGCGCTGCCTTTCCTTCGTTTTAAAAACTTTTCTTGGTTCTTCGTCTCTTTCCAACGCAAGCGTGCGACACCGGATCATAGCTCCCCGGTACTGCTTCTCGAGTATTTCGAGAAGTCGTCCCTTGCAATCTTTGATGTCTTCAGTGAAGACGCCAGGAGTCTTGTTCTCCTCGTGAATCAGTGTTGAGAGGGTTTGCATGAGTTCGCGCTTCTCGGCACGTCCGTGGGCAGCCTTTTTCCGGCCGTATCTGTACGTGGTCAACTTAACTTCTTCTTTCAGCTGTTCCCATTGTACTGCGTTATTCGAGTGGTTTCCTTTGGCATCTTGAATTATCTGTTTTATCGTTTTGCAGAGCTGCTCGTCTTCCAAAAGTGCGTCATTCAGTTTCCAACCACTCCACCATGATGACGTGACGTTTCTGCGGACGACCTTTCCCATTGTCATGATGACGCAGGCGTGATCAGAGAAAGCTACCGGGACAGCTTTATAGGTCAGGCTAGCTGCGGCGAGTTCGCTTGATACGTAGATTCGATCTAGCCGTGCGTGACAGTCTCCCTGCCAGTGTGTGTACCCAGGGAAGGCGGTTTCCGTCAGCTCTGTGACGTCTTGAAGATCAAAGTCACGCAGTAGCTTGCGCAACTCGACCAAACTTGAGTCTGCCCTTGCGCCTTTCGAACAGTCCACCGCTTTCATGACACAATTAAAGTCTCCGCCAAGCACTGTTTTGCATGGAGTATCCAGGTACTGTCGCAAAGACGCAAAAAATTCTTTCCGACTCGCCGAGTCATTCGGAGCGTAAACGGACACACACTTGTACATTTCGTTATGATAAATGACGTCAATACTGCAGATCCGGCCATTCTTATCTGTTTCCCACTCGGGGCATACATTTATTCCTCTCCCTTTTTTAACCATTACCGCCGTTCCAGCGCTTTGGCCGTTTGCGACGGACACTAAGATTGCGTAGTGACGCGCCACAAAACGAGCCATGGCTTCAACTTGTGCATTTGTCGAAAGTTTGGTTTCTTGCAAAAACAATACGTCTATCTTCTTTTCAAGAAGAAAGTTCAGCACCCACTGTTTGCGTTGTTGCGCTTGTACGCTAACGCAGTTTAGCGTGGCAAACTTGAGACGCTTTATGTTTCCTTTGATTTCTATAAAGGGAGGGTCACTGGCGGCGTCAGTAAAAACATTGCGAACGTCTCAGCGAACCGAGAATCGAATAGGAATGAACGAAAAGAACCCCACCTACTCCGGTGGCTTCCGGCCATGTTCCTCCGTCGGAAGTCGCGTGGCGGGGTTAAACCTGGCCCGTCGGGGTTTACTGACCTTCTGCCATTTGAGGCCCGACCGCTGCACTTGGCCGTCGTCCTCGGAGCGCTGGTCCGACGGGAGCTTGAAGTTCTCCCCAGAGTCACTCAGCTCGGGGTCGTCGTCCATCGCCCACTCCGCCGTGCCGTCCTGGTCGTCCGCCCAATTAGATGCCTGGCCCTTCTCCTTGACGTCTCGCATTGGAACCTTGAAGTCCCTTTTGCCGGGATTGCTCCCCGTCGATGCCGCGGGAGCCGAAGCAGGGGGACTCGTCGGAACCGGTGCCGTCTGCTGCTTCTCGGGCGGCGCACTTTCAGCTTCCGTTTGACCCGGCGTCGTGGTCGGTAGTGCGACGATGTGCTCCGCGCCCTCTGCTGCCTTCTCAGCCTCCTCCTCGTCCATTTCGAGGCTCGACGCTTCGTTTTCGATGGTTGCCTCGGTGACGGTGGCATACGTCACCACACAGTTGACGCGCTCATGCCCGAAGCGTCCACACTTTTCGCACTTCGGTACGCGACATTCGCGGCGTATGTGTCCTGTGCCCTTACACCGGAGGCAGAGCGGTGAGCGCCCTGGTACAATCACCAAGACGTTCCCGCCAGCGATCCTCAACTGATGTGGAAGGCGGTCCAGGGATACGCCCTCCTTTGGGCTTAGCCGAGCCAGCCTAGTCGTGGACTGGATGCCCGCGAAGCCATCGGCTCTCCAGACGTCACGGGTGATTCCGTTCACCTTTCCGAAAGGCTCCAGGGCCTTCCGCACAACCTCGTCGGTGACGTGAAAAGGAACCCAGTGCAGCTTCACGCAGACATCCGCGTTGTCGGGGTCGATGATCACACAGCGCTTGCCTTTTACGGAGAGCTCCGCCGCCTCTACCACACGCCGCTTAGATTCCGCCGTCTTCAGAGAGAGCATCCAGACGTGGTTCATCTGGTATCCTCCAAATGCGTCGATGTCGGCCATCAGGTCCAGGCGCTCCAGCTCTGCCCGGAAATCAGAAATCTTGTACGGTCTTCCGGAGACGTCGCCATGAAGTAGAACAGAGTTCAGCGCAACACTTCTTGAAGGAAGCGGGGGCAGAACGACACGGTAGTCGTCGGTGGAAGCAAAGACAGAGTTTCCGCGGCCTGCGAGTGCCGTTATCGCCGCTCCTTGGGAGAGCATGATTACACAACCGTCGCTGGCGAGCGCCGGGCGTGGAATGACTATACCTACGACGCCAATACCGGCCTCATTAGTTTCCTTACCTGATCAGTGCTTCCCAATTATTATTTCGCTTGTATGGCGCTGCATAATCGCTTTTTTTTAATTTTTAACACCAAGTTACCTGTCAGCAGCGGTTAAGTCGTAACTTACATATCATTTTGAGCGTAACTGTTTTATCATAAGCAAAACCAAAAAAAAAAAAAAAAAATCAAAGCGCGAGCATTGTTCAGGTATCTTGAGATTATGCCCATTCGACCCTAAGAGAGTATACGTATTGGCTAATATGAAATATAATGCAATTGTGCTTAAGTGTCTCTCTTAAAACTAAAGAAATTCAAGTCTAAAAACAGACATTGAAACGATCAAGGTTCCCACCCGTTTTCAAGTCTTATACATCCACAAGAATCTAGAACAAAATTATATGATATATTTTGTTCAGACAATCTATATACTAAGATGAATGAACCGTACTAATTAAACGAAACAAATTTTATAAGCCCGGCGAAGGACAAAATGGTTCGCGGCTCCTTGATTCAAAACTCCGGGTCTTCTTATTCTCGGCCAGGAATCCCCAGGTCAAAAGCGCCCAGAGGATTAAGTGACAACGAAAATTTTATGACCAAAGAAAGAAAATGCATGGCCCAAAGCTTCTATGGTAAAGTTTTTGCTTGGACAATAAGTAGAGGAACAGTATACCAAGCAGCACTACATCGAACGAATTACTTTAACTAACTGTAATGATAAAAAATTTTTTTTGTACTTTTCACTTATAAGCAAGTTGCGTTCTTGATACGAAGTGGCGGCATCTCTCGCAGGGAAGCTTGCAGGAGTTCTGTCTTTATATTCATCTGGAGTGGCGCAGAAAAGTTAGCTCCTCCTGGGTCTGCTTCGCTTTGGAATGAGTGCCCCGCACTTATTGTTCAGCTTTCGGACACAACCTCGATTTTAAGTGCGACTGCTACTGTGCTCTGACTTTAATAAGACAAATGTAAAAATGTATGTTCTTATTCGCTTATTGGTAAAACGAGTTGTATAAGTCTTTCAAGTCCATATAATAATCACACTGTTTTGTTCGTTTGATCAGAACTCGTGCAGCCCACTCTAAACAGCATGCCCTTACGCAGCAACACTTACTCTTTTTTAGCTCCAACCTTTTTTCTAAACAAGCTCGGTGTGCTGCTCCTGTTCTTTCTATTTTGTTTGTTCCACCGAACTAACAAATAAGCAGCGGAAGTTTCCGAGGACACTCGAAGATATTCAATACAGTTATTCTAAATAATGCAAGGGTAGTGTGTTCGCGCCGAGTGTAGATAGTCCAACATTTATGTACTAACAAAATTTCTTCTAGAAAAACATGGAAAAAAAGATGCGTCGGCCGGTTATCGAACCCGGGTCAACTGCTTGGAAGGCAGCTATGCTAACCACTATACCACCGACGCGGACACAGAAGAGCCGAACGGCGCTCGGTCCTACAGGGCAAAAACTAGTCCTCTTGCTTGCATAGCTGGTTCGTATCAAGGTCATTTCCTTTCATTTCTTTCACTCAACCTTCCTCCTTTGTTCAGCCCTCCCTCGCAGCCAGGCTCGCACAGCTACGTTTTCCCAAAGGAAAAATCCATCAATGTAACCCTGTTTGGCACTCAATGTTTTCTAGTTGACCGCTGACTGTGCCTGACTGTAGGTCAAACACGTCTGATTGGCCAACAAGTTACTCTGACCGACAGTCGAACTCCAGTCAGACTCCACTTGTCGGCTTTCTGATGGTTTCCTGGTGGCAGTCGGCCGCCGCGAAATGTCATCAAGATGTCTTGGTGGCGATTCCGATTGTACATCGATTGGCTCTGACTGTACGTCAAAACGCTTTGACGTGCAGACAGACGTACGGTCAAAGGACGTAAAGTTCGTTCGAATACCCCCATTTCGCCAAATCTATGAATACGAAAAATAGTCTATGCACAAGAAAACGATTTCAGGACGTGAGCCCATAAAACCGCTGATGTCAGAGATATGACACGCAGCCGACCGACAACCTTGATCAGAAGCCCGCCGAAACGCTGAAAAGGCCACTTCGCTTCGCCCATAGAGGCTTCGCAGAGCTTTCATGAACGATCGCTCTCGACTCGTTTTGTTTGCCCGCTTGCTCCAACCTGTCGATCCTGCCCGGGCTCTACAGTGTTTTATGATTTAGTAGAATTTCTACTCGACAAGACCCAGCCTGTTGTGAGTTCCGACGATGTAAGGGACTTTAGCGGTGTAGTTGAAGACGACAAGGTGTACCAGGGGTGCTATGTTGCGCTTCTTGGACTCCCAGGAGACTTGGGAGAAGGAAGTGACGTCAACGACTAGAGCAAACGCAGATTGGATGTTGACAGAAGAAAATAAAGTCAACATCCAATCTGCATTTGCTGCGTTGTTGACGTCACTTCCTTCTCCCTAGTCTCCTGGGGGTCCAAAAAGCGCAACATAGCACCCCAGGTCTACTAGGCCGGAGACGCGCGAACAAAAGGATCGTTCTACGGCGCGAAAGTACTCTACAGGGCAGGTGAGTAGAACTGAAGTACGGCGAGTGATGTACGAGTGCTTTGCATAACATGCTGAAGTCTTAACTGCATTTGCAACCGAAGCATCTCGTATAAAACGAATAGTGAAATTGCGTTTTCTAAGCAACGGCGTAGCATAGGGGAGAAAAAAGAAGACGCCGTAGCGAAAGGCTGCGTTTTCATGTTCTCCGTTCAAGAAAACAAATCGGCCTCTGGCCGAGGAATTCAGGCTACAGATTCAGATGCTACCATTACTGCAATGGACGACTACCGTGTTCTGATGCCACATCTGCCTACAGGTAACCTCGTTCGAAATTCTGTCTTCCTTCATGGGGATCTTGCTGCCAGACCATACCGAGCTCCGGACTTCAGAGATGCCCTCAAGGGCATCATTGATCTAAAGGATATAATCGCCATGGGACAATACCAAATGTGTCTTGTGTGGATGGTCCAGTGTGCGACTTCGCTTGTAAAAGCAAAGCTCGTCGCATGTGAAGACCTGAAGGTGAAAGGACGGAAATGTCTCGTTGTTGATCCAGAGACAAAGGAGGTGAAGATCAGACTGCTTTGGTTACCACCTTACATGGAAAACCGAAGAATCGTTGAAGCGATGGAACCCTACGGCACAGTACGCTCCGTAGTGCGAGAAAAGTGGAGATGTAGAGGAATGGAGGACATGGAAACCCCCAACCGTGAAGTACAACTGACCCTTCGAGACGACACCAACGTGAACAAGATTCCACACCTGATGACCACCTTCGGGTGCCAGAGCTTGCTTCTCATCTCAGGTCGGCCTCCTTCGTGCCTACGATGCCATCGAGTGGGCCACATTCGCCGCCATTGCCGGACTCCCTGGTGTACGAAATGCCGACGGTACGGGCATAAACCGGAGGACTGCGTCATGACCTACGCTGACAGGTTGAGGTTGGGGACAACTGAAGAATCGACAATAGAGAACCTCATGGATGTATGCGAAGTTGTTGACCCTAATGGCGACGTCTCTGCAATGGCAGCAGCCCTGGACGGTGGGTCTCAATCGGCCTCCAGAAAACCGGTTGTGCCAGAGAACCTCACGTCGGCCACTACCTCTAGCGAACACCCAATAATCACCGTTTCGCCTGCAACCGAAAACAGCACCCCGACAAACCCCGCGACTCCAACAAATAGGGACGCCTTCACGAACGAAAAACAGTGTGAAAGAA
Organism: Ixodes scapularis; assembly: GCF_016920785.2. NCBI lineage: Eukaryota > Metazoa > Arthropoda > Arachnida > Ixodida > Ixodidae > Ixodes > Ixodes scapularis. The sequence continues at coordinate 656,957 of NW_024609981.1, read as the reverse complement.
CCATTGAGGCTAACGTGGAAGACACCGAAACGGAGGAAAACGATGAGGTACAGGACATTGTAGTGAGTGCGCAGGCGAGCTTGCACAACCATTGAGGCTAACCTGGAAGACACCGAAACGGAGGAAAACGATGAGGTACAGGAAATTGTAGTGAGTGCGCAGGCGAGCTCAATTCTTGAACTAGAAGCGCTTACCAATGTGGGATTAAATGACGGCCTTATAACTAGAGCAAAGCACTACGAAAAGAGATTGGGCGCTATTCGGCATAAGCCGTATTCGAAGACGCTCCCTGGCGCCAAGCTTGTTGAAGACAAGCAAACGGGCGATAACGCCCGACCATAAATGATCGCATGTCCAGCACCCTCCAACTTCGCGTGTCCACCTTAAATGTGAGAGGTCTCAGTTCTAAACGGAAGCAGTGTCAACTTCTGCAACTAATAGTCCAGCAGAGGATCAATATATTAGCTGTGCAGGAAACGAAAGTGTGCAGCCAGGAACAAACCGAGATCGCATTGGAGCCCTTCCTGAAAGATTTCGAAGTGTGTGTCACTCATGCATCTGGCACATCGGCTGGATGTTTTTTGTTTCTAAAGAAGAGGTTGGGTTTAACTGCTGCTTCTCTCACTACCGACCAGGAAGGGCGCTTTATATCTTGCGATCTAGACCATGTAAACATTCAATTGCGCATTATTTGCGTGTACGCTTCAAATGATGTGACAGCGCGCAAACATTTTTTTTTCTTTTCTAACACCATAGATTGACAGAAATAGAAAACTGTTGCTATTGGGAGACTTCAACTGTGTGCTACATCTAAACGATCGCTTCCAACTAACAACTAGATTCGACCCTAGTGCAGCTGTACTCCAATCTCTTGTGAGCGATAACAACTTAGTAGACATCGAAAAATAAAAACGAGGCAGAGTGCACTATACACATTTCCAACGCTCCTCTCACGCTTGACTCGACCGGATATATGTCACTGGAGACCTTTATGACAATATTTCTGATTACTCAGTGAAACCTATATTTTTCTCTGACCACTGCCTTGTATCGGTAACTTTTAGGACAAAGAAACAACCCCCCCTAAGACGTGAATGGAGCCTGTCGAAATTAAACACATCACTCTTAAATGACAAAATATTCACCGATGGTATACCCGCTAGCCTTTCCCGTGTCAAACAGAACGCTTCCCTACACGTGTTTTGTAAATGGGACATGTTCAAGCAAGAAGTTAAAAATTGGGCAATTGAACGCTCAAGCTCCATTACCTTTACGAAAAAGCTAGAGCTACGAAACCTGCTCGCGATGCTATCAGAGCTTTATGAGCTTGAAAGCCTCAATCCCGGCGAATATACTGAGGAGATTAACATGGCAAAGACACATCTACAAAGATACGATACCGAGAAATATTGAGGCGCGGTGATCCGATCGCGCTCGCAAAAATATTTGCTCGGAGAGACGCCTGAACGCCGGTCCTTTGATGATGAAAGAAGATACGCTCTAAGCAAAGAAATACTCGAAATAAACCACAAAGGCAGCGCCCGCGCTGAAACGCAAAGCATTATAGAAGCTTTCCAAGACCATTGCACTTATCTTTTCGGAAAGAGTATTGAGATCAAAGAGAGCGAAGACATACAAAAACTTATAGAATGCGCGTTATCTTTAACAGACAAAGAGAAAGAGAGTGTTGAAGGCTCTCTAACCTTGGAAGAAACACGAGCTGCGATAAAAGCTCTACCGTCAGATAAGACTCCAGGCCCGGACGGCCTGGGCGCTGAGTTTTATAAGAAATTCTCATGCCTGCTGAGTCTATTCCTCCTTGATGTATTCAAAGCCGCATATGAGCACCACACACTACCGCCAACCTTTTACGAAGGACATGCAGTGCTTATACCCAAAACAGAAGACACGTTATCTTTGAAAAAGATAGAGGCTTACAGGCCTATATCACTTTGCAATGTAGACTATAAGATCTTCGCAAAAGTTTTAAATGAACGCTTACATCTCATAAGAGACAATCTAATCGGAACTCATCAAACTTGCGGTATACGTGAAAGAAATATTCAAACGAACATACATGTTTTAAGGTCCGTAATAGATTCAGTATCCGACGAACAAAATAAAGTAGCCACACTCCAACTAGACTTATCCAAAGCATTTGATAGAGTTAGCCGTTCCTTTTTATTCAGGCTACTTTCTCACGCAAACATAGGGACCGCAATAATAAAGGGCATTCAGCTATGTTACAAGAACAGCACCACAAGACTAATTGTAAATAACTCACTTTCTGAACCTATACTTATAAAATCCTCGGAAAGACAAGGTTGTCCACTTTCACCACTGTTCTTTTCCTTATATCTCGAACCTTTATGCCGTAGTATTATCAACAAAGATACTATTCGTGGCTATCAACTTTGCTCCGCAGAGGTGAAGCTACTAGCCTACGCCGATGATGTAGCGTTATTCTGCTCAAATAAGGCGAGTGTTGAAGAAGCACTTCAGGTAACGGAGAAGTATTGCAACCTAACTGGAGCAAGGTTGAATGCAGAAAAATCAAACGGTTTTTGGATAGGAGCGTGGGCAACCACTCCAAAATGCTTTGGTGGGATTTCATGGAATCGCTGTCCTTCCAAATACCTTGGTGTTCCCCTTGACCAAACGCGTTCCACTGATCCATATTGGAGCACCGCCGTAACTATAATTAGACATAAATCGCAGGCATGGAGGGCACGAGAAATGTCAATTTTCGCTAACGCAGCCGTCTGTAACACCTTCTTAATATCCAAACTTATGTATGTTTTGCAAGTGCTGCATTGTAATCGCTCTAAAATCCAAGCTTTTCTTCGAATTTTCGCTACATTTATCTGGAGTTCTCCTTGGGAACGCATGAAACGCGATAATTTATTCTTGCCTTTGGACTCGGGAGGTCTGGGTCTGGCGCATTTATTTGTGCGCCAGCTGGTCTCAAGATTGTTTTTCTTCAGGAATTTATCCCACCCGTTTCTTCTCATGGCTGTCCAAAGAAAACTGGTTCACCATTTACCCTTTCTTATCGTTTCTACTACAAGCTCTGCTCCAAGCGGCCCCTGGGGTTTCTGGAAAGAGGTAGTTGATACCTTCTTGTTTTTAAAAGTCCGTTTTTCATTAGACTATCTTTTTGAAGTACCCAGAAAGCGGTTAGCACAAGCGTTGATCGAAAGTTTTTTTCCCGCTCCGTTATACAGATCTAAGTTCGGTAACTGTGAAGGACAGGACGTTCTAAAACGTGTAAAGCGCATGTCTGTATCTCCAAGCACTAAAACGTTCATGTTTAAACTACACACGTCAACGCTTCCAGTCAAATGGTGGCTCCAGGACCGCGGTTTCTTTGTGCCTTGGTCAATTGACTGTCATTTATGCCACCAGCCGGAAACAATAGAGCACTGTTTTATTTACTGTACAGTTGCGATTTTCTTCTGGGATGTGCTCCGAAGAACCCTAAGAAAAGATATTGACCTAACTGATCACAGTATTCGTTACTTATACGTCCCGAATGAAACAAATATCCCTTATGACTTATTCATGCTGATTGGTTTACATAGTCTCTGGAGATGCCGGATGATCGACAGAAACGCTGATATTCCACGCACAACTCAATCCATATTTCTGGAAGAAATTGCAAAAGTTAGAAGTGTTTATGAGGCCCACCCAACAGTGCCCCACTGGTTTCCCCTGTTTGACACTTGTCTAGGACTTCCTGATTTTTAATATAGTGAAAGCAGCCAACATCCGTACATAATCAAAGTATGTCTTTTATACACAACACACTTGAAATGTGCTTGCCTTAGGAATTTGTTTAAGTGTATGCCATTAATAATTTGTACTCTCCGTTTCCGCAAAAGTGTATAGTACCCAGAGTGAAGACATGAGTGCGACACGAGTGCGAGTACAGTCATTATGTTCATCAAGGACTGATCACCAGGAGTACATCCATCCACCACCTCCATCCTCATGTATATAACATTCACTGTGTGTATATAGAATTCGAACTTTAAATTGTGATTTTCCATGTATTAAAGAAAAAAAAAAGCAACGGCGTAGCATAGGGGTTAAGGTGTCCGATTTGGACGCAAGTGGTCGCGGGTTCGATCCGCGGCGACCCTGCTTTTTTTTTCTTTTTTTTCCGAACATTTTGTTTTAGCGAGGCATTTGGCGATATTTATGAGTGCCTATAGCTTTGCTCTTATATAAATGCCGCGCTTGTTGATGAAATTCCCTTGGCAGTGGCAGTCAGACGTCATCTGATGGACCATCAGATGACGTCTGATGGTCCATCACGTTCCACCAAGGTTGATGACTGGCAGTCAGTGTCCCAAATTACGTACCTTGATGGAATTTTCAATAGGGTCGTTTTAGCTTTTCTTCTTTAATCTTTATAACCACTCTTTCTACCCATTACAATAACATCCCTAAAACTTGTACCCGGAATATTAAAAAAATCGTAATGTTGCAAAGTTTGTAGCAAAAGTTGCATTATATACTCCAAAATGCAGACGTCCGTCTGCCCCTCGCAGCCTGAAAGTTTGTGATTGGGTTGTTTTGAAATTCACAAGTGAGAGGAACCCAAGTAGACTAGAAAGGAATGAGCTAAGGCGCAGCTAAGCGCGCAAGCGCCGTAGTTCAACAGCCGTTATTAATCAATATATCGGTGTTTTTTTATCAATGTCGAAGCAAAGATAGCATTGTTGCCTTTCTACTAGTAACATATATATCGGTATGACTCGTCAAACCATATTCTATTTGCTGCCTTATGTCTTTTCTGTTTTTAGTCTTTCAGCCGAGGCTGAATATTACTACTGTCGTAACCGTTTTCTCACTAATTTGGGAGCTGGAAAAACTTTTCCTTACTTTTTTCGAGAATTTGTGCAGACTATACCATAAAAACCGAAAATTAAATATTAAAAAACTGTGGCTTCAGATGAGACAGACTTTTTTTTAAGGTGAAAGCCTTGCACCTCTTATTACGCGAAGAGACGACGTCGGCGTTGTGCCTGAAAAATGGCCATAAAATCATGTCGTCAAGTAGAAGTCAGAGCGGACACGCCTCAGAAATGACACACACAGAAGAGCACAGGAATCCAGATGGCTTCGTCGAGCATTGACGCCGGCGGAGGCACCGATGCTCAAGGTCAAAGTGGACGCGCCTCACAAATAAAACACAAAGAAAAACACAGCAACGCAGATGCTTTGTAACGGAAGCCGTGGAACCGGCGGGGGCGCCGCGCCTGCGCAGTGGGGGAGTGAGATGTCACCGCCGGAGCGCGTGTGCGAAAGGAAGAAATGGCGCGCTGCTTGTAGGAATGCGCTGTGTCTAGGAATGCTTTCGCATTCTGATACGCAGTCCTAAGTGTCTTCAGCGCGTTTTTAATGGTCTAAAATAATCAAGTTTAAATGCTGCGATTACTGCAGTGCAACGCACTCCGACAAAACTCTACCTTCGCAGATAATAATAATCATTTATTAAATTTCTCGCGCAACCCCCCCCCCCCCCTCAGAAAGTCAGTATTAGCCCACAAAACAAAAGAAAAAGTATCCTCATTCAAAACGCTTATAAAAACACATGTTCGCCACGAGTTCTCCAAAAAGCGGTCAGTCTACTGTGCCGCTAAATTTTACCATGTCACTACAAAATCGTAGGCTCTCGGGATGATTGAATCCAGAGGTTCACAAACAGCGCATACACTCACATATGCGCAGCTGCGCTCTGTACTGGAAGGAGTCGACGCCAACTTTTTCACCTAGACTGCATGACCTTTTGGGCGCAATGCCACTCGCCTTTCTTATTGGATGAGCTTATTGAGGGGAGAGCAATGATTCGTCATCCCTGTGCTTTGTTGGGAAGCACACATGCAGCGGTTCTGAAAATGTGCGCAGAAGACACGGCGGCGCGAGGTAGCAACTATAACCTCGAAACCTGACCTTACGGGTCAGGTGGCATATAGCGTCGGTACTATCGCGGACAATATGAGCTGAAACAGCGCTCCGGCCTGTGCACGGTACTACCTGCGCCGCCTGTCGCCTTGCCCCGCACACATGGCGCACCCTGAGTACAAGATAAATTCACACTTGCGCTCGCTGCGCCACTGCGCTCTGCCGGCCGTCTGCAAGCGAGACGGCGTGTGCGACAGCGGGCATGTGTGTGGTAGGGCGAGGGGGGGAACAAAATATTTCACTTGTCGTCCCTCTTTTGGAATTGATTTACTTTACTAAATCGCGCCAAATCCCATAGAAGAAACCGCTGACTGGTGAAAAAAAAAATTGAACTGTCTGAAATTTCAGCTGCGATTATTGTTTGTGAGAGTCAGATCAAAAGACCTTGCAGGTTGTTTTTGTTTGATTATAGGAGCATGCACAAAGTAGGACATCGTAAAGTATAGGCCAACATCTCCATGCCGGATTTAGTCCGACTCCAAGGTATTTACTTTTTGTCCTTTTTCATTGATATCAGATGTTTAAAAAAGGGTTTTAATTATAACCTTGATTGGTATGAAAAGGGTTAAAAGTATTATTTCTTTATTACTGGGCCCAGGTGTTTGTTTCAAGCAAAACAAATTGCTGACAAGACACCAGTTTTTGGTTGACGAACCTAGTCCAAATAAGGTGGGACAAACAGTCATATATTTGTCAAGAGGAGGAGATTGTAATTTAATGGAAAGAATATTTCCAGAGGACATTGTCAGACACAAAAGATGAATAGTCGGCGCGGAAGTTCAAATGCACTATACAAGAAGATCGGGATGAAGGAGGCACCCCTCAAAAAAGTATGCGTCGTTAACGGCGTCAAACAGTGTGTCGCAACCGTAGCATCAAGCTTTGTTCCAATCGGCTGAAGTCCGCTTCAAGGGGTCCTGAGGCGCAGTAAACCTTACAAAATAATTTAATACCGCGTGATTCTCCCCTTCCCCGCGACCACGGCTCCCATCCTGTCTGGTAAGAAATCATAGAGCGCGGCAACGAAATCTGGCTCAGCCCCGGAGCCACTGCCATTCACTTCCCATTGCTTTCCACAATTTGTAGGCAGTGGCGCGGTAGAGGGGACGCCGTGACATAGCTACCTTGATGCGCCTCCAAATGTTTTCGATGATATTCAGATAGGCTCCTTTTAGGGACCAAGGCAGCTTCGTCAGGCAGCGCTCCTCGAGGAGAGACGAGCCTGACAGCGCATTTTCCATTTCGGCGCTTTCTTTAAATCCACTGAAATGTATATTAGCTGAATACGTGAACATTGGGCTAGCAGACAGCCGGAAGAGAGCAGTGGCGCAGTGAGCGCAAGTGCGAATTTATCTCGGCCTCAGGGTGCGCCGTGTTTATGGAGCGATGCGACAGGCGTCGCAGGTAGTACCGTGCACAGGCTGAAGCGCTGTTTCAGCTCATATTGTCCGCGATTGTACGTCGCTTAACTGTCCTACACGCAGCTTTGGCATTGAGAGTTTTAGGAGATTGTTCCAATGACTTCGGTAATAATAAGGTGCCATTAATAAGTGTTTGACTGGTGTGCAAAATGCCAAATGCAACTAAACTTCTCTAAAGGTAACTTGCTTTCATTAAAGCAAACAAAAAAAAACACTCCATATTATTATTTTCATATTTGTTAAATAATGTCCCTCTCGCCTTTGTTTCCTCGTACAAAAACCTCGGCGTACTCCTTACCTCCAACCTGTCCTATATTATTCGTATTAACACTATCACCGCTGAATCATCACGTACAGAGCGCGACAAAGTTAGCGCGAACAAGCGATCGCCGGTTTTTCCAGTTTTTTTTCTTTTTGAAACCAAGGGATGTCATCCAAGATATTATTGCTACGGAAAGAGCTGATATATTTCTATAATGTAAGCGATAAAAGTTCGTGATTGCTAATACTATTTAGAAGTAAAATGCGAAAATGCGCCGACGTGGTGTTCGCGCTAACAGTTTCGCGATGTATACACTCGGTTACCTAATACGAACCCTATTGAAAATCGCTCTAATGGGATTTCAAGATTTTTTTAAAGGGTGTGAAGGGGACTTCAGGAATTTCTGAGATGTTTGAAGGGGGCACCGATTATTTCCTGGTGGGTTCGCTGGCCCCGTCAGAGGCTCTCTTGAAATGTCTGAAGTGCCCTTTAAATGCCTTGAAATGTCTGAAAGCCTGTCAAGAACTTTTCTAATGGTATCGGGAAAGCCTTCAAGCATCTTGAGATGTCTTTGGGCAACGGCTTAGGTGGAGAAAACACATTTCGCAGAATTAGAACATACCTGCTTATTGTATGCTACGGGAAAAAAAAATAAGTATTTGGAGAATGCCAATCGTATATGTGTACGGTCAGATTTTTATTACTGCTCTTCTATCAAATACGAGTGGGCTCCTGGACCCGTCTGTCACTGCCCGAGTGTTCGGTCGCCGAGGAGGCCACTGAAGGCGACCGCCCCATGTGGAGAATTAACGAGCGCGGGCCGAGTGCTGTTGGCCGAGCGGCGTTTTGAGGCGAACGCAATCCTGTCCGCTCAAGGCGAAATCCGTGCAACCATGAATAAAAAAAAATAAAAAAAGCCGAGAGCAGTGCGCGCTTTCCAAGAACAGGGACGCACGCGGGAGCGACCCGTTCCAGGAACCGGTTCCTCCACGGCGACGGTCCCCAAAAGCTGCGCCTCTCTCCGCCCGGTGATGGGGAGAGGGTGCAGGGCTGCCAGGCCAGCGGTAGGCGGGAAAGTGTGGTGTGTGCAAGCGGGGGAGGCCAGCCGCCAGTATAGCCATTTTCTCTCTGCTCTTGGGCGGTTCCGGCTAGCCCACGAGTCGCCGCAGATGTTTGGATCGGACCAATTTCCTCCAGGAAGACGAGCATGCATGGCTTTGAGGGCTCGCCCCTTGGTCTGTTTTGATATCCGTGCAGTTTCTTCCTTGGTTCCGCAGGTTCGGCGCTAGCCGCCTTCAGCACCGCTCGAGCGCCAACATGTTCAGCGCATTCAAGGAGATGGTGGCCGGTGTCGGCTTACTCGCTGCAAAGCCTGGCAGTCGGGGTCAGCGTCCCACCGCATGTTGTGCCTGCGCACCGGGATTATGGCACTGTGAGTCCTGAGACGGTGGATGACGGCCGCTGTCCGGGCTTGTTCCTTGCGCCTCTTCGTCCGTCCGACTTCAGAAGCTTCCAGCGAGCGAAAATGACGCCGAAGACGCCGCCGCGACGTCATCATGGACGAAACCGTGACTGTGCTCGGGATTTCTCAACGACGGCGGGTGCGGCTTGCGAGTTCGTGGTTTTCGCTAAACGTGTTTACTGAGGCTGTGTATGTGTCCGTGAGGTGCACGTGCTCGGCTTTATTAGCTGCACTACCGTACATCAGGAATACATCCAGCGGCATTGTGAGTACTTTGAAAGATATTTTTCTTTGTGATAAAGAAGACAGTTGTCCCTGTTTGATGTGATCTCTTTCGTCTACAGCTGCTTGCTCCGGGTTTGAACAAACGTTGCTTTTTATCACCTTTTTGAGTTATAATATGATTGTAAAACTAAATGCCTGCAATAAATTTACAATTATGTTTTGAACTGCATTTTTGTCTATGGTTCACAGTCATTTGGGCGTCTAAAGGGTTGATGGGCTAAAGGGTCTGACGGGTTGAAGGGCTATGGGGCTAAAGGGATTTTCTATGGGGTATCCCTGAAGGGTTTTTCTGTAGGGTATTTTTGAAGGGTTTTGAAGGCCTGTGAGGTCCCATAATCCTTCAAGGCTGTCGGGCCCTTTAGAAATATTTTCAATAGGGAAACTTTAATGCCTTTCCCGCACATCTACGCCAACTAGCTTACACTCCTTATGTCCGACCGAAACTTGGATATTCTTCATCTATTGGGAACCGCCATCAGAAGTAGCTAATTAATAATTCAGAATCTCTAGAGACTCGTCGTCAACTTCATCGGTTGCGTTACAACCCAATTAAGGTGGCGATGCAGGCGAGTTGGTTAATAAGTTAAGAAATTGGGAACAGCGCGCAAAAAAGACGAGGACAACGAGCGTAGAGCAGAGGACAAGCGCTGGCCATCAACTGAAGTTTTACGAAAAACTGCTCAAACAAGAAAACACCACAAAGCCAAACAATGCCGTAACAACCATTGGAGTATGGCTCACCAGGGTTCTATAATGTCTCTCTCTTCTTTGTGTAGATAAACCGAAGCCTGGCTGACGTAGTGCCCCGACCCAGTTTTTTTCTACTGCATGCGCCTCCAGTACCTCTCTTTGCACTTTTGTACGCCCCCTGCCTGTGATTATGGTATTTTCGATGACGGGATGACACAAGCAGTCTCTGCAGTGTACATAAAAGTGACCTGTCATTGATCGCAGGATAAGGGCATGTTCACGCATTATCTCACTGACACAGTTCGCGATTGCCCTATATAAACCCGGCCGCATGACAACGGGATTTTGTAGATGACACCCACCACTGAATCCACGAAATTTTTGACATGTTTAACCGTACATGACCTCTTGTTTCTACTTGCCTTATTTTCCTGGTTTACGCGCGGGCAAAGTTGTGCTAATTTGCGAGGCGCCGAAAACACCATTGGCACATTGAACCGGTTAGCCAATTTTAATGCGAAAGCAATAACTGTCTCATAGAGCGAAAGAGCCAAACGGCTCTTTTACACCGCTTCGATGCCACTGGCTAGCGGGCGTCCACAACCGACGGCACCTTTTACATCGCTGGTATCCCATTGGCTAGCCCGCGACGACCAGTCACCTATTCGTCCGACACGCAACGCCATGGGGTGGCCAATCGTTGAAACTGACGCGTCAGTTTAAATGACCGGCCACCTCACGGCGCTGCGCGTCCGTCAGCGCAGCGCCTGTAAGCGCGCCAAAAGCGAAAGTCGAAAGTCTGTCTTGTCTGTTTGTCTTCAAAGTCCCTCTTTCCTTATCGTAAATTAGAAAACAACACGCTCAACCGTCTACAGAGCGATTGATGTACATGCTTTCGCATTCACAACTCGTAAGGAAGTGCTTAGGTGTACCTGGTACCTCTATCTTTTTTATTAATTACGTGAAACATTATGTAGATATGGGATCAGCTGATACTTTCGTTTAGGCTTTACATTTGGGTCCTGAGAATCACTCTTGACTCTTCAAGAGTGTCTGAGAGACACCAAGCGAAACGGACAGAGGAAACCCCGCTCTTAAAAGTCGCTTGACCTGGGCTTCATAGCTGTCAAGCATGGCAAGGTGACAAGACCTGTACTGTGCAGCCTGGAGGCATGACGTCGCAATATTTCGTTTCACAAGTTTAGAATGGGCGGAGTCGTATAGCAGAATTTCCTTCTTTAGATCGCGGGTTGTAACGCCAACACACATGTTGCCCGGTGAATTGCAGCCGTAAATCCGAAAACTGCAAGTACTGACAGTCTTGGAGTTTATAGGTGAACTTTAGGCCTGCAGAGAAACGCTTTAAAACGGTTATTACATCCTCTACAACCTTTTGCAATGACAATTTGCTGACAGCCTTTCAAAACACTAGATAATCGTCAGCATATCTGTATACCTTGCACACCTGTTGACACATTGCCTTTTCTATGGACCTATCAAACTTCGCTAGGTTGTGGGCAACCTGGCGATTCCAAGCGGTTGGCCCAGGCCGCCCCTCCGACAATCATAAGTGGTCATCTTGACCACGAGGGGGCCAAGGGCAACTGGCCACGCGAGCGGCGCTCCGCCGCTGATAAAAGGCCGTCGCAGCGGATGCGCGGGGGGCTGTTGGGATCGCGGCGCAGGCGATAGCGGTCATTAAATGTTTACGTGTTGTTGAACTGGTGTGCTGTGTCATTCTCCGAGACGGGTAGCAGCAAGGGAAATCCCACACTGGCGCCCAGACGTGATATGCTGCTCGTCTGGGAGGATGACAGCAAACTGGGTTCGTTCTTACGTTTTACATAGTCAATTTTGCGTTCCTGAGTTTGCCCAAAGTTGAGGGGGCGTTTTTTCGCAAGCCCACGTTCATCGACCTGCGCAAGTCTCCACTACAACACGATGCCGTCTACAGAGGACGCCGACAGAAACGTGAGTGAGGACGACCTTTTGACGCTCGGTGCACTCGCGGATAACGCCACCAGTGACATAAAACCAGACGCTAAGCCTGCAGTCTCAGTCCCGGTAGACGCATCATTAGAGGGTGGTCTAGCAGAACTAAGAGTGGCCATGACCATGCTTCTTAACATACAACGAGAGCAGATGATGCGCTCAAGACCCACTCCTGCTGGAAGTACGCCCCCCAGGGACTTCCTAAGGCTCTCGCTTAGCGTTCCGGTTTTTTCGGGGTACGCAGATAGAAAGTCAGTTGCGATGTTCGTCTCGGAACTGCGGGACTACCAAGCTGCGTCGGGAATTGACGACGAAACCGTCTTCACCCGCCTTTTGCCGGTTGCACTGACAGACAGTGCAGCACTGTGGAGCCAAAGACAAACTAAATTCACAAGTATGTCAGATTTTGAAGCACGATTTAGGACGGAGTTCCTGCCTCCGGATTACAGCGTGCGGATTAAGGACGAGCTGCGCGCGCGCACACAGCAAACGGAAGAGTCACTTATTGAGTTTGTAAGGGCTCTCCAGGGCCTGTACGATATCGCCGACGCCGCGGCACCGGACGCGGAGAAAGTACAACGCGCCATCCGCCAAAGCCACCCGCGTTTCCATCCCCATCTCAGGGGACGTACCTTTACGAATTTAGACGAGATGGCACGGGGGGCGATCACCATCCAGGCCGACATCCTCGCGGAACTAAGATACCGACCCCCTCCACCGCAGAACATGACTCTGGAACCATCATTTGCGTGGTCGGGAAACGCACGTACACATAGAGTCGAGAGAGAACAAGACGATTCCAATCAGGCGCCCGTCCCCCGAACCCCAGATTCTTGTGTATACGAATCACGAACCCTAGATCCTCGTGCATACGAATCACGGAGGTGCAGCGGTTATGAAGGCACGCAATCACAACGCTACAGCCCCTCCATTGGTCAAGATGAGTTCTTGTCCTCTGGACCGGTAACGCGGAGCTTGGGAGAGGCAAAAGAGAGCGGGACACCGCACGAAGCCGACGGGCGGGTCACGCCCCGTTGTTTTCGATGCGACCAGCCAGGACACATACACCGGGACTGCTGCGAACGGCAGCGGCAGCCTCAGACACAGGGAAACGGCTACGGCCGGCGGTGGTAAGAAATTTCTACTCTCCGCCGGCCGCGTCAAAAACACAATCCACGAGATCGAGTCGCCGCAGCCGCCTCCGGGCCTCCCGGAGGCTCACACGGGCTCTGGGGACTGACGCTTTTCTATCGACCCTTCTTTTCGGGCTAGCTCATAACACTCTTCGCCGTGAGACTCCCGGCGTGTCGGCTTTCACACCGACACCCGGGCGCCCAGCTCACACCGTTCGCGGTCTTGAGACTCCCGGCGTGCCTGCTGTTGCAGTGACACCCGGGCGGCCAGCTCACAATACTCTCCGTCATGAGACTCCCGGCGTGTCGGCTTTCACACCGACACCCGGGCGCCCAGCTCACACCGTTCGCGGTCTTGAGACTCCCGGCGTGTCTCCTTTTGCACAGACACCCGGGCGGCTAGCTCATAACACTCTTCGCCGTGAGACTCCCGGCGTGTCGGCTTTCACACCGACACCCGGGCGCCCAGCTCACACCGTTCGCGGTCTTGAGACTCCCGGCGTGCCTGCTGTTGCAGTGACACCCGGGCGGCCAGCTCACAATACTCCCCGTCATGAGACTCCCGGCGTGTCGGCTTTCACACCGACACCCGAGCGCCCAGCTCACACCGTTCGCGGTCTTGAGACTCCCGGCGTGCCTGCTGTTGCAGTGACACCCGGGCGGCCAGCTAACAACATTCTCGGTCATGAGACTCCCGGCGCGTCTGCCTTTGCACTGATCCCCGGGCGAACAGCTTCCACTGATCCCGGTCCTACGCTACCCGAAGCAAGTGCATTTGAGTTGGACCCTAATGCGATTCCCTTTCAGCCAAAGGCCGGCCCGATCCCCAGCGTCAGAGCCGCTTTGAAGTTCTCAACACCAAGGATGGTCGCTCTGGATGGCCGGCCGCAAATGGACTCGCACCAGCCGACGGGGGTAGGAACAACCTCACTAAACGAGGAACCGACAGTGCTCATCCCAGCTGTGAGCAGAATCGAATCTACACCCAAGTCTCTTGAATCTCGTATGACTGTGAATGTACTAGGTATACCAGTAGCCGCTCTTTTAGATACTGGAGCAAACATATCGCTTATTGGGGATGCTGTATTTGCGGAATGTAACAAGAGAAAGATACATCTTCGGTCAGCAAACGTGAAATTACAAGTAGCATCGGGGTCCGTACTGCCTGCTGCCGGCGCAGTCAGGTTACGAATTTCTTTTCATGGTAGAAAACGAAGACAACGGTTCGTATACCTCCCAGAACTGCCGGTGCCCATGATCCTGGGTACAGATTTTATTGCAGCAGAGCGGGTTTTGCTCGACTTTGCCCAGGCTGGATATTGGTTGGGTGGCGAAATGAACTTAACGCCGTTTACCAGACGGCAAGATTTTATTCGCGGCCAAGCGTTCCCGTTAAACTTTGCCGGGCAGATGCCTTTACTTCCAGACAGCGTGCTCAAAGCCGTGCAAAAGTGTTCCGGTGAAGACAAACAGAAGCAGCTCCAGCAACTGCTCGAACCCTTCTCGCCGATGTTCACGGAAAGACCTGGGAAAACCGATCTCCTACAGCACCGCATCGAAACCAAGGATGCACCTCCCCGGAGGTGCAATCCGAGACCCATAAGTGCTCACAACCGCGAACTTCTTGATGCGGCGCTATTGGAAATGATCGACACAGGCGCAGTACGTCAGTCAAAAAGCCCGTGGGCTTCCCCGGTGGTCCTTGCTCCAAAGAAGGACGGCACAGCAAGGCTTTGTGTTGATTACAGGCGCCTAAATGAAGTGTCGGTCAGAGACAGTTACCCGTTTCCTAGTATTTCCTCAGTAATGTATGCCCTTGGAAACGCGACTGTTTTCACAACCCTCGATTGCAGCCGCGGATTTCTTCAAATCGAAGTTCATCCGGCTGATGTAAAGAAGACCGCATTCATTTGCCACAGGGGGTTGTTCGAATTCACTCGCCTTCCCTTTGGTTTGTCCAACTCTCCAGCCAGCTTTCAACGCCTAATGGACGTTGTCCTCGGTGACGTGAAGTACGAGTTTGCGATGGCGTACATGGATGACGTAGTGGTCTTTTCACCAACATTCGAGGAGCATCTCGTGCACCTTCAGATCATACTCGAACGAATGCGTCAAGCCGGCCTTACGATTCATCCAGATAAAGTCCAGTTGGCATCGCCTGTAATCAACCTTCTCGGATTTGTTGTGGATAACGGAACGCTGCGGCCGAATGAAGATAAGCTGCGCGCAATAACGGAGTACCCACCCCCTTATGACGTCAAAAGCCTACAGAGATATCTCGGGATGATTGCGTTTTATAGAGATTTTATTCCGCAATGCGCTGAGATAACTGAACCTCTGAACCGATTGCTCCGCAAAAAAACGAAATGGTGCTGGGGGCAAGAGCAGAAAACCGCATTCGCGTGTCTTTCAAGGGCTGTGACTGAAAACGCGTGTTTAAACCTGCCCGACTTGAATCATCCGTTCGTCTTGCAGACCGACGCAAGCGATTACGGATTAGGAGCAGTCCTTCTGCAGGAACATGACAGCGTTCTTCGTTCCGTAGCTTTCGCTAGTCATACGTTAACCGGAGCGGAGCGAAAATACTCAACAACCGAAAAAGAGTGCCTGGCAATTATTTTTGCGCTTACGAAGTTTGACATGTACCTTGACGGCGCTTCGTTTAGCATTCAAACTGACCACATGGCTCTCTCGTGGCTCGAAGGGCTTCAAAACCCTGCAGGACGACTCGCTCGATGGGCCCTTTCGCTCCAGCGCTACAAATACACGATCGAGTACAAGCGTGGAGTGGCTAACCACGTTGCAGATGCGTTGTCCCGTGCTCCACTTCTCGGGCAGGAAATGCAGGTGGATCCCGACTTGGTGGCACTGGCCAATGCCGCGCCCATCACACCAGAGTCGCGGTGGGGAACCCTGGTGAGCAGAGAGGAGCTCCGAGCGGCCCAGCTGTCCGATGGACTTTGTCAGAAGGTGATGCACCAGCTGGCAGAAGAAAACTCAGCCGACGCTGGGAATCCCAGAGACTTGGACTCATACCTGCTCAGCAGCGACGGCATCCTGCTGCGATACATCCCCCAGGCGGACGATGGGTCCAGCGGCCCGCCATTCCGGTCTGTAATACCACGTAAACTGCGTAAGTCATTTATAAGATATATGCATGATCCCGCCTTGGCAGGCCACAGCAGTGGGAGCAAAACTTACGAAAAGTTGTCCCAAATTGCAACGTGGCCAGGTATGAGGCAGGATGTGATGAGGTACGCACGTAGCTGCCCGGTTTGTCAGAAGGCAAAACCCCGAGGTGGCCAACCACCAGGTTTAATGCAGTCGGTCGAAAGCAAGTACCCCTGGGAGTGTGTTGCCTGCGACGTTGTCGGTCCCTTTCCTCGTAGTCCACGCGGCAATCAGTATTTGCTAGTAGTGACCGACCATTTCACAAAATGGGTCGAAATGTTTCCTTTGCGCAAACTAGACTTTAAGAAAATCTGGGACTGTCTTCTCGAGACGTTCGCGCGCTTTGGCTTTGCCGCAACGCTTATTACAGACAACGCTTCTTATTTTGTTAGCAAGGTGTTCGTGGATGCGTGTAAGGCGCTAGGCATACGGCACAAACGGACTTCGCCATACCATCCACAGGCGAATATCACGGAAAGAGTGAACCGTAACCTGAAGCAGATGCTTGTATCGCATACAGAACGACACAAAGACTGGGACGCGAAATTAGCAGAAATGGCATTCGCTACCCGCACAACAATCAACCGGTCCACGGGTTTTACTCCGGCCCAACTTAACTTTGGAAAAGAGCTCGTGTTTCCCCTGGGAAACGGCCTCCTTTGCACAAATCCTGCAAGCATGCAGCGCACAACCACGCAGTTCGCAGAAGATCTCCGGAAGCGTTTCACGGGGAACCTGCGTGAAGCTCGCGAGAGCCTCGACGTCTCGAGACTGCAACAGGCAAACCAGTACAACAAGGGGAGGCGAAATCTGCAGTTCAAGGTAGGAGATCTGGTACTGAGGCGAACTCATCCGCTGAGTGATGCTGCTAGATGCTTCACGGCCTCTTTAGCAAAGAGGTGGGATGGCCCCTACCGTGTTAGTAGCAAGCTCTCCAACCTGTCTTATGAGCTGGTGCATTGTGAATCTGGTGAGGTGTGCGGGTCTATTCATGTCGCCGACCTAAAAGCTTTCTATGAACCCGAGGAGGTAGATGTGTCGCAGGTTCCAGATGACGACTATCCGGACCACCTCTCGGAAGATACCACGCCGTCTCTACCGCGGTACAACTTGAGACGGCGGTGAAGACGACCGGGAGTAGCACGAGTTCTAAGTGTATTATCTTCATGCCCTCTTCGGTGTTTTGGGGGGGAGAAGAGAAATGGTCCGCGCTCCCGCATGCACTGTGGGACAGGCATCTTTCGTGTGCGCGGCTACTTTTTCCTACCGCGCCATGGCCTCATGTTGTTTTTAATTTCTAGTTCCTCGTGCCAGACAGCGGCGACGCAGCTCCCATCATCAGACCACCCCCCATGGCTGCATCGGTACTGTCCGGAAGTACTGACGTCGGACCCGTGCTCGCTCATCTGAGAAGACCCTTGCTGACCCAGAAGGAAGGCCCCCCCGAAGACCATCAAAGACCTCCTCTGTTTTCGTTTTTGGAAGGGGGGAGATGTGCGGGCAACCTGGCGATTCCAAGCGGTTGGCCCAGGCCGCCCCTCCGACAATCATAAGTGGTCATCTTGACCACGAGGGGGCCAAGGGCAACTGGCCACGCGAGCGGCGCTCCGCCGCTGATAAAAGGCCGTCGCAGCGGATGCGCGGGGGGCTGTTGGGATCGCGGCGCAGGCGATAGCGGTCATTAAATGTTTACGTGTTGTTGAACTGGTGTGCTGTGTCATTCTCCGAGACGGGTAGCAGCAAGGGAAATCCCACAAGGTAAATGACACATAGAACCGGAGCAACGCTCCAGCCGAAGCAGATGTCCTCTCTCTGTACATAGTAGCTTCCGTCGAAAAGGATAAAGGAGGACTGGAAGTAGAACCTTAGGAGTTCCGAAAAACCGTTAGTCCCCACTCCACTGGCATTTTGGAAGGCAACAACACCATTTTCTTCAATGCACTCGCGCACCGCCAGGAACAAGTCTTTCTGGGGCACAGAGTAGAACAGTGGTTGTCAGGACCCAAACGTAAAGCCTAAACAAGGGCCTCATGCAGGTGATTCCATATTTAAATAAGGTTTCACATAATTAAAAAAAAATGGCCAAACGGTTCAGCGTGCCAATAGTGTTTTC
The DNA here is from genome assembly GCF_016920785.2 of Ixodes scapularis. Lineage (NCBI taxonomy): Eukaryota > Metazoa > Arthropoda > Arachnida > Ixodida > Ixodidae > Ixodes > Ixodes scapularis. The sequence continues at coordinate 638,458 of NW_024609981.1, read as the reverse complement.
GGCGCATTGCAAATTAGCACAACTTTGCTCGTACGTAGACCAGGCATATCAGGCAAACAGTAATAAGAGGTCATGTACGGTTAAACATCTCGACAAGTTCGTGAATATCGTGGTGGATGTCATCTACAAAATCCCGTTGTCATGCGGCCGGGTTTATATAGGGCGATCGGGACGCTGTGTCAATGAGAGAATGTGTGAACATGCCCTTTTTCTGCCATTAATGACAGGAGGTCACTTGTACGTACACTGAAAAGACTTTATGTCACCCCGTCTTCGAAAATGCCATAATCATTGGCAGGGGGCATACAAAAGTGCAAAAAGAGGTGCTGGAGGCGCATGCAATAGAAAAGCTGGCTCGGGGTACTGCGTCAGGCAGCCTTCGGTTTATCCACACACACACAAAAAAGATAGATTCTATAGATGCCGGGTCAGCGACCCACCATTGGTTGTTACGGCGTTAATTGGCTTTGTGGTGTTTTCTTGTTTGAGCCGTTTTCAATCAAACTTGTGGGGATTGAAAAAGAGGAGAATATAGATGGCTCGTGAGGCGCGTCAAGGGAGCGCGCGCTCAGGACGAGCGTGGGTTAGGACGGGTGTGGACACCAGCGAAACGGTTGTTTGTTCTTGAGTCTCCACATTGGCGCCCAACGTGTCGGGTTCTGTTCCCAATTAATTTCCGACAACGCATCCTACTTCAAGAGTAAGGTTTTTGAGGACCGTTGCACAACACTGGGCATCCAGCACGAGTGCACCACTCCTTACCACCCTCAAGCCAACATAGCTGAGAGAGTCAACCGAAACCTCAAAGCAATGCTAGTGGTATACACCGAGAGACACAAAGACTGGGACGATTACATCCCGGAAATGGCTTTCGCCACTCGTACTACGGAGAACCGTACAACAGGGTTCACACCTTCCCAAATAAACTTCGGACGCGAGCTGCGATTTCCACTCGAAAACAGCTTTTCTGACAACAATAGGGGACCAAACACCTCGTACGCAAGATTCGCTGAACAACTTCGTGATAAAATCACCGACGCGGTGCGAGTGACTCAACAAAATATTGAGTTAGCGCAGCTCGATCAGAGGAACCAATATGACCAAAGCAGGAGACCCCTAGAATTTTCAATAGGAGGCTGCGTTCTCCGGCGCGTGCACCCGCTTAGTAATGCAGCAAAGGGGTTCGCGGCATCACTAGCTCCTCGTTGGGAAGGTCCCTTGGAAGTTGTTTCACGGGTATCACGTTTGGTGTATAGGTTACGACCTGTCGAAGATGGGTCGTTAACTGGACCCGTTAACATTTGCGATCCGAAGCCGTTCTTTTGTTTGAAAATTTCTTTAATAATAATAAGATGAAAGAAACATCAGGGCCAGGTCAGCTGGGCTTAAGGCGTCGGTGCTGTCCTGGGGTGGGGGATGGGGATTAAATGTAGTGAGTCAGGTGAGCCTCCTTAATGAAACGAAGGAGGGAGTCGAATAGTTCTTTTCGATGCTTGGATGAGCCGGATGGTCTGGTCCATTCCGCCAAGCTCTTGGGTCTTTGATCCTCGGGAATGGTCTGTAAAATTTCTTCTTTTTTCTCAAAAATGTTTGTGCAGTCCCAGAAAACGTGATTTTCTGAGGCCACGACCCTGCAGTGTCGGCAGAGACATTTGTCTATGTCGTCTGCGGGGTCTGAGTTTTCTCCGTTGTACTTTTTCAGTCTTTGCTTGTTCCAAGCATACATTGCAGTACGTTTAGGTACCATGGCGGTTCCCGTGCGTAGTCGCCTGATGCAGACCCTGTCCCATCGGGAGTAGGGTCCATCCGGCAAAGGCTGTAAGTCCTGTTTTCTAAATGCATGGAGCCTCTCTCGGCGTCTGTCCGCTCATCGTCCTTGAGGGCTGTAGGGTCTTGTCTTTCTGAGGAGCACGTGAGGCCACCATAGCCGGGATCAAAGAAAGGAGAAGAGAGCATGACCCGTGCTGCGGTATGTGCTGCCTCGTTCCCAGGGATGCCCTAAGGAACACAGTCCCCTGTCAATTTTTGCCACAGGAAAGATCGTTGCTCATGATTATTTTCTATCCAGGCATGCCACCTCGACGCACCAACACCCATTCATTCAGGCGGCCTCGGAGCCGCTCACGATCCCCCCTACGCCCCCAATTCAACCCACGAGGTCACTCTCGCCGCGCCAGGCGACATAACCGCCGTCAGTAACCGCCACGCACTGCCGAGGCTGCCACCTGGTGCATGATGGAGGTTGTGCGAATGGTCAGATTCGCGTCCCGGATGGCCTGGGAACACCAGTCTCAAGTGCCACAAGGGACACCACCAGAGGACGTTCCCCATCCCATCCGGCGACGGACACTGACGGGGCGCTGTGCTGCAGATCTGCCCGCCGCCTACGACGATGAAGAATACATCGACATCTGTGAACTTTGCCGCGTCCCACTCATTTCATGCGAACGACATTATCAAGGAGCACTTCAGTGCGGGCTGGATCACGGGCCCTCACACCTGCCGACATCGAGGCCGCCCTCCTTATCGTTGGCCGTGCCTGCTCCGAACGCTTGCGCCCAAAACTAACCTTATCGTTAGAACTGGCGAACATCAGACTAAGCGACGACGAAATGTAACCACCACATCAAACTCTATACCCTCACAAGCAAAAGAATACTCAAACCGTTCCGCTACGCCAACATACAACCCGTCTTTCGCCACATAGAAGCCATCTCTCAGGGCGGCCAGAGCGACGACGACCAGCAGCGCATGTATCCAAGCCATGGTCGTTGAAGCGTGCGACGACTTGCCGCGCCACTTCAGGCTCCCGGCCGCATGGAAAACATCGTGGGGCTTCCGCCGTGCGTCGGAGGCGGCGCCGCCTAGCGCTGCGCAGGGGTACCACGACGCAGGGGTACCACGACCGCCCATCACCAAGACTTCACCAACCGCCCCCCACCGACGAGTCGTGACCAAGAAAGCACGTCTGTCCTGGCCACCCCGGCATCACTTGCCGAGGCACAGCTCCCAACGCAACCCTATTGTCGACGGAGGCTGTGCAGTGACTGGACTCACGACATCGCTATGACCCCTGCCAAAAACTCCACCATCGTGGCGTCTGCTCTGGGAGGGGAAAACCACCTGATTAAGAAAAATCGCTGTTCTACTCAAAAACTGGGTTAAACACCTTGCACAATGAAAACATTATTTTCAGGGGAGAATTGCCACGTCTACGTGACATTAACCTTTCATAAATTAATCCTGAACTAGCGAGTGGCGCACTTTCGTTTGGGTGTATTTGTTATTTTATAAAGTAGTACAGTCATATCTCGTTAAGGCGGACCTTTTTAATATGAATAGGCCACTATATGGACACCATTTTGGGGGAAAAACTGGGAAAATACATGCACTTTTGTCTCGTTAATATCCACAACTCACATTATGGACTACTTCTTCGGGGAACGGAGGCGTCCATATTAACGAGACATCACGGCAACTTAATAAGATTATTTTCTTCTTAATGCAGTCTTCATATATTTGCATCAAAAAAAAAAAAACATAAAACCAATCTATAAAACGGTTGAGCACAAGCAATACTTCTCAAAAACTCCCATAACAGTGACGCTGTTAATACAGATTATACGTTATTTGTAACAAAACAGTTTTCACTTTGGAACCACCTAACTTGTAGTTTGATTAAGAACCGTAAAGATTGCTACCTTTGATAAAGACGTACTCAGTCGCGACATCAAGAAAGAAAGTGAAATACGGCGACAAAAGCAGGATTTCGTTCATGCTTTATTTCTGAAGGTTTTTACTCAAACACACCCCGCTACTGAGCCCCTGCCGTCTGCGTAGTTGCCAGCCGCAGACCTTGGCAAGTTTCTTGGCCTTATTTTTTACAGAAAGAGAACTTCGCTTTGTAATTTTACAAGAAAAAACCGACCTGTGGAATACGTAATATGTTACTATTTATAACGCGACAATAAAATTTCGATCTGCTACATAAATTAACCTTTAATATTGTAGGGATAAAAACAAACCTACAGTGATGCTGCTACACTCCAGTATATCTGAGGGGGAGTAGCTTTTCATATAGCTTGTTGGTTCCAGCGCTGCCGGTTTAAGCAAATCGCCTTTAGCACACGAGAATAAAAGGATACTACAACGAACTTTCGGCGGTTATTTTTTGGTCTATATGTGTTCAAAGGAGCAGTATCACATCGGACACACCAATATCTCGTTAAAAATACACGAAAATAAATTTTAAAGCCAATTAAGCAATTAGCAAAGAGAACCTGGTGGATGTCACTAACGCCACGTTTACAATGCCCGTCAAGGAACCATGATAAGTAGTGACGATAACTGTCTCGCCTCCGGCCACCAGGAGAGAAGAGGAGAGGGAGAATTTCCCAGCTTCCCGAGAATCTCTTCTATGTGTCCCAAATATCGTTATTGTCCCTCTACAAGATTATAGAAGTTTAACCAGTCACTCCAAATTCGTACAAAAGGAGCCGCTTCGGTGGCTGGAACGACTAGGCCATCCTCTCGAAGTCAGCCTCGCCGCAGCTTTTCTCTTCCCGAGACGAACTACGTCATGATTGCGTCGGAGGCCCATGCTTTCTGCTGGCTGCTCTCCGAGCGCTTGCCAGAGGTGGCCGTTTATAACAAAAAATAAAGCCACCAGGTTCAAAATGCAAAAGTGCAATTGTCATTTACGGATGTTCTGGAGCATATTCAACCTAATTTTAACGCGACGAATATATGCCAAATTTTGTTCAAGTATCCCCTTAAAGGGGACATGAAACGAATATTGGGTTGGGATGAATGATTTTAAATTGGGACTTTACTAATCGCATATCGTTTAGTTGGCCAAAAGACAGAGGCTAAAAAGCAAAAGCCAGCTTTTCGGTACGAGCATTTGAAAATATAGCGGACTATTTTGTACCTTCTTGCCTTCGAAAGCTCTCCGCCTTTTCACTATGATACATCCGCGGTTCCGAAAGCGCGTCACCGGCGCCAAACTGACGTCAGCAGAGCCCAGCTCACGCATTGGACACGAGAACTGCGTCACTCGGACGTATGCGCTCGTCACCAATCAATTCGTCGACGAATATTTGGATTCGCGTTCGTGGCCAATGAGTGCCCTGACGGAACTTATTGTCACTGGGGAATGACAAGTTCTATGGTGTGCATAAAAAGCACGGTGGAAGTTAGGAGTCATCGCACCGGTGCCGAAGGAATGTCACGACCACGTGATTTCCCAATTCGAATTTGAGTTGAGGATTGAAGCTAAGGAGGAAGAAGTAGGAAAATCGTTTCATGACCCCTTTAAGCTTTTCACAGGAGCCGATGACACCGGCTCCTATTAAGGCGGACTTTATAATGGGAAAAATGTGAAGTGTGCAAACTGTCATTTCTTTAGTAGTCTAGTCATATAAATGTTTTAGCTGGAAGGTACACTTTAAAAAAAAGTTGCCATCAAGGAACTAACGGCAGCATTTCGTCCTTGAACTCCCAGTTGCTCCCCGAAAGGACCATCTGGTTCAAGCTAGGTACCGCGCGAAAAAACTGGGGACTAACTGTGCTCGACTGGGACTAACCGATAGGCGTGCGCGAGCAAAAGCAGTCATTAGTCCGCCTCAGACAGGCTGCATCTGTATGATTAGTCCCCGAAGGCAAACGGAATGTTCGCCAGGAGGACGGATGATATTTCGCTTGTCTTGGGGATCGGCGAGACTGAACCCAGCACGGCTGAATGTGCCACGAACGTTCAGACATTCCAGGGTAGAGCTTCGCGCGTTGTGCGAATGCGAGTTAACGAATGCGTTGACTCTACTTCACCCAACTATCTCGTCAAATATAATCTGTTGACATTTCACAAGACCCATTCATGTAATTTCTCTTCCTGCAAAAAATGAGCATTTATCCAAACGCAACACCTCTAAATACTAACTTTTTTTTTTCTTAAATGAAAATTAAAGAGTTTGTAGAAGACGCGCTCTCCACACCGGAGTCTCGCAGTCAGAATATATGGTCACTCCAATCGCTAAAACTTAGTTACTGAGAACAAGTCGAGCCTCGTCCCTGCGTCTCCCCGTAACCAACCTTTCTTTGTAGTCTAATATGGAACCCAAAATCCGCAACGACACACTTGATGCACGGCACGTTCCGCTTAAAAAGCACATTCAGGGGCAGTATCTAGACGCCTTCGTACGATCATCGTCGCTGTTTTAGATAACAATCCAGATGTACAACGAAGAACGAACCGCGCCCGGAACGTCATCTATGGTACCACCCTACTAATACAAAACAAATGCGAACTAAAAAAAAGGCCCCCGAGAAAACTGAAAAGAGAGAAAAAGAAAAAAAAAAGAAAAAGAAAAAGACGTGTTTGCTTGTACGTCACTTGACCGGCGTGTCGAAAATGGCGACCTTCGACCTTCTCCCGTCATTGGGGATTGCAGCTTCCATGTGTTGTGTGTGGTGGAAAGGGGAAAAGAGATTTTCGCGTGCGCGCCCTTCCCCTTCCCCCAACCCCTACCCCGCATTCCTTCTTCTCCTCGCTCACGCGGAAGGTTGGCCAGATGGGGCAGAGAGGATCCCTCGGAAAAATGGGAAGGGTCTTTGTTTGAAAAGAACCCGTTTTAGTAAGTTGAAAGTTGAAATACAGCCTTCGTCGGAGACTGGTCGCCGCTTTTTCTCCTTCTGTCGTCTCTGATCATGGCGGGATCCGGTTTGGATGTGCGGTGCTAAAGCACTGCACTTGATCTCTTCTGAAGTCACAAGTCAAGGGAACTCGATTAAGGTATGTCGAAGTACTTCTGTTTATAGTGTATTCATTAACTGCGGCTTGAGAAACTGTTTTATTTTCAGCGGTCTCTAGCTTGCAAAGCGCGCGCCATCCTCTATACTTTTTGGCACCATGGTTTTTGATTTTGTTATGCATCACAAAGACCTCATATTCAATCGTATTGAGCAAAACACCAGTTCCACCGATGGCCTATTTTTTGTGTTTTGCAGACTCTGGCAGGATCGCTTGACCATAAATGCCTGTCCACACTTGCAGCGGAGCGCTGCAAGCATAGCGCTGACCTTGCGCTAAGCGCGTGTTGACGGGAGCGGTCGCCAGCTTTATATCGCACCGTCAAAACTGTTGCTCATGGCAGACGAAAAGTAGCTCACGACATGTGAACAGCGCTACATCAGCGCTGCACTGCGTGTGAGTACCGGCATTAATGGAGACATTAGAGAGTTTTAGTAGACCGTTTTCGGTTTCCCGCTCCGCTCTATGGAAAGCGGAGTCGCCATCGCGCATGCGCGACCCGCTCTGGGATTTGAGCGTGGAGCGTCAGCTCCGCTATCGTCGCCATTTTAAGAAGTACTTTCCACTCTCAGTAAAGGTTCAGTAGATGGTGCTTTTCTGGAAAGGTGGGTGCTCGCTATTTGAAATCATGCTTGGGAGCGCGCTTGACCGTTATGAACCTCGCTGCACTAAGATGGCTGCGCAGGCTTTGTTTGAAAAGGCGTCCCACAGAAAACGTTTCACGGTGCTCAAAAACCTCTGGCTGCTTCGGAAAATCGCTGGCCGCAATCCTCTCACGGCCCCTGAACGGTGGGAACAGGTGCTGCCTTGTCTAAGCCAGCGGGCTCAATTTTTCTATGCGAGATGACGACGACGACGTTGAGGGGATGACACACCGGGCGACGGCGGTGTCTCAATCTGAGCCCTAGGCCTCGGTTCCTCGGAGGCGGCAGCTTCTACATCGGCTGGACTACCTCCTTGGAGCATGATGCTCTGACCCCAGTGGACCCCAGTGAGCAATAGCGCCATTATGTTCCTGGTGCTCCTTCATGCACTGATCGAACGGCGTGCAAGATCCTCATAGCTCGCTGCTCACCCGCCCAACCCGCCTCCACGAAGTCTGGACTTCTGCGAATCGGACTGCCACCCTCCCCAATACCAACAACCCATGTCGTCGTCATCTTGCACGTATATACTCATCAGATTACCATGTTCCCTAGACGCGGCACCGCGGGCCTCGGTGGTACGGGCTGCTGCTTTCCGCGGTGCCGCGGCTCTCCAGAGCCAAAAATTAAAGGTTAAAGACAAAAGACTAAAGCAGTCGGCAAACGGACAGATATTTTGTTTGGTTACTTCAGGCAGCAAGACAGTGAAAATTAGCGAAAGCGAGTGCTCCATTTATATCTCTACTTTTTTTCCCCAATGAAATGAGTCTTTTCTTCTTCGTATGTTTCGGTTTGTGATATGGTGCCTTGGGGTTTACGTACACTGCGCGACACTGTTAGCGGGAGCATTCAATAGGGAGTTTTAGAATAACGTACGCAATTTTAGCGCACGCTAGCGCTAAATTTAGCGCTTGTATTAGCGCACGCGACGCAAGAGAGTTTTAGAATAGCGTTTCCCCGCCGCGACGCAAAAGCCCAAGCAGCTCGCGCTTGCAACGCCACCAAGATACAGTCGCAATTTTTATTTCACACACGAAATGCTGTAACTTTAGAAAAAAACAAGTTTTTTTGGTTCAGAATACTATTTTAGAATTGTTTAAACATGAGAATGCGACGCGCGCGGTTGACAAGTCGTGTCCGCTTGCGGCGCCTCGGCAAGAGAGGTCTCGCGTACTGACCTTGGCACATCGTACCTTCGCCGAGAAATGTTCGCGCGTCGCAAGCATCAAGTTGCCGGGGGTCGTTGCCAAACCACGTACAATGTCGTCCCGCATTGATAATCACAGTCGCGAGGATGCCGCCGACGTCGCACTCACGACGCCGCCAAAGCAGCCGCCGACATAACCCTGGAAGCCGCCATTTTTTTAACTGTGCTCGTCTTGGCTTTAGCCAACTTCTCATCAGGAATCCTCCTAGGAGAAGCGCAAAGACCCTTTGCGTACGCAAGCTATTTCCGAGAAATAGCGCTCGCTAAAATTGCGCACGCAAAGCGCAAAACCTGGTTTGCGTTCTGAGCATGCTCAGTGGCGACGACGCTATTTTTTGCGTGCGCAAAGCTTTAGCGTGCGCTATTCTAAAACTCCCTAATATCCTGTTTTCATTTTTCACCTTAAATTCGAGGGGCTGACATTTGCCTATTGGTGTGGAATAAAGCGCTCGTTTGGGGCACTAATCTGAGCGACAAATTTTCAGCTTTTTCAATAGCTGTCAAAGAAATAAACTGCAAATAAAAGCGATTTTTTTTGTGTTCGTATTGACAGTGGAGCGCAGTGTATCTATCTGCCTTGGGGGGTGACATGAAACCATTTTGCTTGACTATACACTTCTTTTTATTTCTTTTGTGTTTTTATGAAAGTGCGTTTTTCAGCTTAAGCTCCTGCCCAGTTTCTGCCTCACTTGTGCTACGGTCTTTTCTTGCAATAGAAGGCCACGCAACATAGTCTACTCTTACAATGCTGAATTCAACAGTAGCACTGTAATTTGGTTAGATGCAATATTCACACGCACATCTGAGAAGTAAAATGGGAGTCGGTAGTAAACGTTTTTTATTAAAATATTTCTAGATGCCTTTCAGCCTAGTTGGACAGGTATTTCACTCAGCACAAAAGCTTGAACATGATTTACTGTGATAATTTTATGCATTCTAATATTAAACAAACAAAAAAATGCCCATGGTCTTTGTAGGTTTCGTCCAGCCGTCAAATTATGCCGTTTGCGCACATCACTGCCTGGTGCTTCACGACGAGCACCCTCTTGTGGTCTTCTTCTAATTCTTTTGATGGACGGCATATGGGCATGCTGTGCGGTCAACAAAACCCCAACAGTTGTTCAGGGGTGTTCCCTTGTCCTTGACGGCCTAATAAGAAAGACAAAGAAAAACACTCTTACAACAGGGCAGTATTTAAACACTACCAAAACATGTGATATGGGACTTGTTACTCCTCTAAGATAAAGCGTATTTCCATTGCAGGGTTGTAAAAAACTGGGTATCGTAACTTAATATATATATATGTAGTTGTTCCTTAATTCTCCTAAGGTTTGATGCCGTCAAACTGTGCATGCGATGCCCGCTACGCCGGAATTCAAAACGAAACTTCCGAAAACTGTTCTAATCTACCACTATTGCTTAGAGGTCCAGGGTTGTGTTTGCTAAATTTTGCATTGTTTATGCCTGTCTGGTTTTCACCAGACAAAAAATTGACGTGGAATATTCTTTCGACCGTTATTGGTAACTATTTTCAAGACACCACCGGGTAACATATTCAGCCGCCATATTTTGGGCATCGCTTTTAGTGCGAGACTTGTGACTAGAACCCATTTCATATTCAGTATTGACGCAGCATTCGTGTCTAATACATTTAGACTCGCATCCGCGACAAACAATGACGTAGCTCTCTTGCTCCCTAGACACTTGGCCGAAATAAGGCGGCCTCGAAGACTAGCGGCACCATCGGTTGCACTTTTAAAAAGGCTGCATTCAAGGTTCTATTATTTTCTAAATCTACCAAGGGAATTCAACGGAAACATTTATTGACGAAAGTTAAACAATTCAAAAGTTGCGAGCGAGTGTGAATAAATAAAGCTGAGAGGGGAGTGGTTTCTTTGGTGCAGCTTGCGAGCGCTATGCTCGAGGTCAGCTTTCAGGGGCATTTTCGACAGGAGGGCGCGTGCACAGATATAATCGGCGTTCAAGCACGCGCACCCGTACATCTGACTGCATAGCCATAGGACGTCCACAAAATGCGACGACTTTACCGACGCTGTGCTGGTTGCAAAGTGATACTCGTTCACTTCGTTTGATTATGCTGCTTTGTGTTACATAGAACTTTACGCGCGGGGCGTACGCTTTACTTCTTGATTCGACCTCTTTCAAGCTGAGGTCACGGTCAAAAACATCGACGCGTATTGAGTAAGTGCAGCCATCTTGAGATCTAAGCGATCACGCTAAGGACGCTGAGGGCAGTCCGCTCTACAACTTGTGAAGCGGAGCGCACGCTCACTCCGCTAACTATACGCTCCAACTCAGAGCGGGCCACGCATGCGCGGTGGGGATGATGCTTCTCGCAGAGCGTAACGTAGAACAAAGAGGGTTCATAAAAGTGGCCTACTAATACTCAGAGATTACGAACGCGCTCGTCGTGACCTGTCCTGACACTGCCCATGTACACCTTTGGCGTATAGAAAAAAGTAACTTTTCACCAGACAGAGCAGCTGTGCTAGAAACAATGGAAACGCGAAATTTACACAAACCGTGCAGGGTCTCACCTGTGAGCACAGCTCTAGTTTCGCCAGGGTCAACCACCTATGTTTGTTCATGTCAGCGAGCAGGTGGCCGAACCTCTCGTTGATGTGACCCACGATGAGGTTCACAGAACTGAAGAACACCGACAAGTTCCGTCCAAACGCTCATCCAAGTACGAACAGATGGGTGGGATAGGCCAGTCGTGGAAGAACCATGCAAAGCGTCTCTCCAGATTGGCAACACCCTGCGCCGATCTGTCGGGTGCTGGTATTTGGAGGCCCGCATGCAGAACAGCCAGGTCCTTCTTTAAGCAGGATAGCTTCCTAAAGGGTTTCTTTTCTACGTTGGAAATATCCAGCAAACCGCGTTCGGAAAGGAAGCTTCGGCGCTTGATGGCACGAGGGATACGAATCATAGATTCGTTGTCTCGCCAGCTTAATCTCGTTAGTAGAAGTCTCCTTCCTTGAGAACAGCGGGGATTCATCGTGCAGATGCCTTGCTAGCCTTGAGCAACACTGTACTCGTACTACGCAAAAGGATGTACTCGCAATGCGCAAACTTCGTTCTTTCCTCTTATTTTTCCACTTCGAATAAGTAAATCTGTTTCAGTTTTATATCGAGTGGAGCAGAAGCTACAAGAGCGAGTGCCGGCCTTTCAGCGTCCTTGATAAGCACGCGCGCTCGTGCAGCGCAAGTACCGTTTAGAGCAACATGCTTATGCTTATACCTTCGGCTTCACTCGCACACAAGGTGGAACGATTGTATTTATATTTTATAGCTTAATATATTTTCGGGTGTGTGCCTACTCTTTTGTTTATTATTGTCGCCTTCGTTTTTACTACCTCTACAATCACGCTACCTTTTACTCTCTTGGTGTTAACGCTTAGGTCTTTTTTTTTGTCTTACTAGTACTAAAAACGTCCACTTGTGGGGCTACGCAAGCAAATTTTTCGAACCCGCTCAAAACGCTTTTACGCTGAAGAAAAACGCTCTACTAAAACGCGTTTTCGGACCTCCGCTTTCCGTTCCGGCGAAGCGGGCCGCGCATGCGCAGTTTGGCACCCTCAGAGCGGAGCGGAAGGTGAAAACGGTCTACTAAAACTCTCTATTAAAGGCCTGTTTGCACATACAGCGGAGCGCTAAGTTAGCGCTACGTGAGCGCTCGAAGGAGCGGTCATGTGGCGCTTCCTGGCGCGTGACTTAGTTCTAACATAGCGCGCGATTAGTGCTTCTGTAGCGCCTTGTTAGCGCTCCAGTACCGCCTTGTTAGCGGTTCAGTAGCGCCGTGTTAGCGCTTCAGTAGCGCCTTGTTAGCGCTTCTTGTACCGTGGTCCTGGCGATTAGCGCGTGCACTGCGGTTAAAGTTCCTGTTGTTAAGTGTGCATCAACAGTACCATGGCGGACATGTGGGACGCTGAAATAGAAACGCGACAAATGCTTTTCCTAATACAATTAGTGCTTCTGTCTGTGGACGACTTAAAGGGATACTACAACGAAATTTCGGCGCTCATCTTTTTGCTCTATATGTGTTCAAAAGAGCAGTATCACATGGAACATACCAATATCTTGTTAAAAAAGTCTCTTAAAAGAATTTTAAAACGAATTAAACGATCAGCAAAGAGCACCTGGTGGATGTCGCTAACGCCTCGTTTGTAATGCTCGTCTAGGAACCTTGATAGCTAGTGACGGAGGTTGTCTAGTCTTCGGCCACGACGAGAGAAGCGGGGAAGGAGGAACTCCCCTCTTCCCGAGAATCCCTTTTGTGTGTCGCAGAAGTCGCTATTGTCCCCCTAGAAGATTATAGAAGATTAAACCGTCACTCAAAATTCGTACAAAAGCAGCCGCTTCGGTGGCTGGAACGACTAGGCCATCCTCTCTACGTCATCCTCGCCGTAGCTTTGCTCGTCTTGAGACGACCTACGTCACGATTGCGTTGGATGTCACGTGCTCTAAGCTGGGCCTTCTCCGAGCGCTTGCCAGACTGGGCCGTTTATAACGAAAAATACAGCCACCAGGATCAAAATACGAACGTGCGATTGTCATTTACGGATATTGTGGATCATATTCAACCTATTTTTGAACACGACGGGAATATTTCAAATTTCGTTGAAGTATCCCTTTAACGTCCAGAAGAGCCTTCTGGGTGCGCGAAATCTTTCACCACTGAGATCCGACAGATATCAGGCGAACCTAATTGTTCCCAGGCTGAGGGTCCTAGAAACAGCTCTTTCGAAGGTGAATATTTTTTAACTGCGTGTCTTTGAAACCAGGGTCATGCATATCGAATAGGAAGCGATGAGGTCGTACCCAATCAATTAGTTGCTCAGAGTACATGTCTCTGGATCGTCTGCTTGATCCGTTGCTTGGAGAGCGGCTCTTTTACTTCCTCTTTTTTCAATACCAAAGGAAAAACAACAACAACGAAATTACCGTGCACGCGCTCTTCCGTAGGAGCAAGCACGGCACAAGGAGCGTGAAAGCGTTTACACTGCGCTGCTGAAGCGCTAACTGAGCGCCTACTGGAGTGCTTCTGAATCGCTGATCGAGCGCTACGTCACGCGCAAGTCGGTGCCACACGAGCGCTGCTTTCAGCGCTCATAAAGCGCTAACTGAGCGCTCCGCTGTATGTGTGTACCGGCCTTTATTCGATTGTACACTAGACTTTCGCGTTGATGGTGGGAGATCGTTCCGTCACCTTGAAGCATAGTTTGAGCACTCACGCGCTGGGTCTGTTTTTCGCAGCGAACGGTCTACTAAAATATATAACATTGCGCTGGTCTGCTGTCAACAGATCGCATGTTGGATGTGAACCATTGTAGCACATTTGTAGCCTATTTGTTATTTTATGTGTGTGTTATATCTCATACTTTTGTTGAGCGATCGGGCATTTCACGCTGCCCCTGTTGCTAATAATCCAAATTCCTCGCAAACAGGCAAGAAGCTGCCGGTGCCCCAATATCGGTGCTGGGACGACGACCGGTTTGGACAGACGTCCATGTGTTCATGAAATCGTCCACCGAAATGCACTCTTCGGGATTTGGCCTTATCGTGTATTGTACCGCTCAGGAACTTCAACTTCAGTCATCCTTGAATGCGATGTGTATCTACGAGACAATAAAGCTACGTTTAACCTGAACTGCACAATTTCGTTTCAAAGATTTGTGGCTAGGGACCAAATGTAAAGGATAAACCTTTAGTCCAAGGGGTCTAAATCTAACGGCGCAACTTTTAGACCCAGGGGTCCATGTGCAAGGGCCTAACAGTTGGTCCCCGGGGTTCATTTAAAACGGTGTAACAGTTAGTCCCAGGGGTCCAAGTGCAAGGGCCTAAAAGTTCGTACTCGGGGTTCCATTCAAACGGTGTGACAGTTGGTCCCAGGGAACTAAGTGCAAGGGCCTAACAGTTTGTCCTCGAGGTGCAATTGAAACGGCGTAACAGTTAGTCCCAACGGTGCCAGTGTGAGATAATAGTGAAGGGGTGCAACTGTTACTCCCTTTCCCGTTAGTTCCCGCGGGGACTAATGGTTGTGGCAACGCACTTGCTAATCTCGGGGACTAGCCCCCGAATTTATAGATTTGACTTCAACTGAAGCCGAACTTCGACTGGCTCAAGTCCACCTCAACACCAAGTTTGACTTGAAAACACCCAAGCTGGGTTTTACGTTTTGTAGACGCTCCCGCGAACTTCCTTTTTCAAGTCCCGTTCAAATCGCAAGCGGTCGCGGCCCTTCCCGCCTAGGAGCGAGAGTAGGCTGCAGTTTTTGTCGTAAAAGTTGTTTCAGACTTTAAAATAAGGTACTTCTTTAAAAAATTTTATAGCATGTGTTTACCAAACATAAATCGCAAGAAATGTTAATGGGAAGTTTTATTATTTTAGCGATTGTACGCGTTTTCTGGGCATAATGATGATTTCGTCTAGCAACATACCAAATTGCCGCCAAGCACGCTCTTCGCCCGCCCGGACGCTCCAGCCTTCCCTTCTGTGAGTTCTCTCCTGCTAAACTTTTGAGATTCCCCCAACCATTGAGCAGCAGTAAAATAACCACTAAAAAACCAAAAACAAACGCCGCGCTTTACCGCTGATGAAATATCTATTTTATCAGGGCTTGTCGGCAAGCATAAAACGATCATTGAATGCAAAAAGACAGATTCCGTATCGTCAAACCTCAAAAACGAGACCTGGGAAAAACTCTGCAATTAGTAGAACTGCTTACCGGGTGTTAGTCCACGGGACTCTAATCAGCTCAAGATGTGTTGGGGGAACCTCAAACAAAAGCGGAAGAACGAGCGCTCGGACGAGAAGCGCGAGACCCACTTTCTGTCCCTACTCGTCCATGTTGCTCGGAGTGTTTGATCTTCTGTAGCATTTGCGATTGGCGAAAGATCATATAGAAAAAACTTTTCGCGCTTCCTTTTTGCCAGCGTGTGTCGTTCCGCATTTCCTTCAGCACAGTGCCGTGGATTATTCCGCTCCCGGTTAGATCCACTTTAGCTCCGTTGTACTGAAGCACACAGCAGATGTCGACATATCTTCCGTAAAGAGCGAAGAAATAGTTGTTCTGCATGCGAAATGGCATAATATGGAATTGTTGCCGTTTACTCTTACGGCGTCATTGCCTTACTGATCAACCTACCTTTCTATTTGTTACCTGTGTGACAAAAATATCGTGCCAAAAAGTCCCAGCCTCGTCTATGTACAGGAGTGTTAATTTAGAATATTCAGTACGTGCCTATATCTCAGTCTTGTACACGTTACTAAAAAAATGTAATCGATTACAATTACTATTACTCTTGGCTAAAAAGTATTCGATTAGATTACTTGATTACTCGACGGCAAAAGTAATTTGACATTACTTAAAGAAGTAATCGTTACTTTTCTGATTACTTTATTGTGTGAAGACACATCTTTCGGGCTGATAACAATGAACTACTTCCAACCTATATTTCACATTGGCACAATTATTGAAGAAAAACTGGCTCCCTCTTCGTGGTATTGCACCTGCACAATGCGGACACAAGGATAGAATTTGCTTGAAGACGTTTAATGATTTGGGCGTTCGCCAGTCTGTGTGTGTGTGGGGGGGGGGGGGGGGGAGAAGCGGAGGGGGATCTATAGTCGGTGACAGGTCAAGAACGAAGTGAAAGCTCGTCCCACCCCTTTCCCCTTCAGCGGAGCGAACGGTGGGGAGGAGGTCGCCTCCTCTCCATTGTTCGCACTACTAAAGTGGAAAGAGGTGGGACGAGCTTCCACTTCGCTCTTGACCTGTCACCAACTATAGAATTTGTTAAGCTTGAGCAAGGGTTGTCGTTCAAAGTTTGCGTCGCTCATTTTATTATTCACATGTGGATGGATGAACTCGCATGTTATACAAAATAGCAGCAGCTCCAGGATTTGAAACGGATCATGTGTACTATCCATTAGCAGAAGAGATCAACCCCGACCACTTCTCAACTCGAAACATCGCTTGTCACAAAGACCACGTAGGGGAAAGGGGGAAATATTTCAACTGCCTTTGTTATATTTTGCATCCGCTTTAGGCGTTCTTCGGTTCTGGTTCTCCTGCGGGCTGCGAGTAGGTACCCTAAGCAGGATTTTTTTATTTTTTTTATTTCTGTGTGTGGGTGCGTGAGGAGGCTAGTTTGAACAAAGGACTCACAAAGCTACATTCTGCTTCCGCAAACTTCGCCCTGAATGGCCTTTGTCACGCACTGTGGCTTTTCTGGGGCTTCCCCCCCCCCCCCCTAAAAAAAAAAACGGACATTCTACAGAAACTGTACATAAATAGAGATTGACCTCGTTTCCTACAGCTCCGCAAAAATCTTTCTTTTTTCCGTTCAAAAAAAAAAATTTTGTGACAGTTGTAACAAGGGAGCTGCAGGTGACTACGGCGGTAGCCGCACGTGAAAAGACTAGCTGGTGCAGAGCCAGAAGAGAAGGACGACGGGGCTACGAGGGGCTAGGCAAGTGCTGCTGTTCCGGCGAGCTATAAACCATATTTTGTTATCGTAACAACTGGCGACGAGGTTAAGACTACGAACCATGTTATTATAACAAGTATGTGAAATCTACCGCGAACATCACGCCAAAGTTAGAGCCGTTCACGTGGGAAGGTGGTCAGGAATGGGAACAGTATGTCGAGATTGTGGATCAGTTCTTTATCGCGAACAACATCGTCGCAGACAAGCAACGAGCCGTGTTTCTGAGCAGCTGTGGCAGGCCAACGTACTCACTCCTGCGAAGGCTGCTGGCACCCATCAGACCTTCGGAGGCCCCTCTCACCAGATGTCTTGAGTTGCTTACAGAGCATTACTCCCCGCGACCGTCGGTGATTGTACAACGGTATCATTTCTACTGCCGCACACAAGACATCGGGGAAACCGTGAAGGAGTTTGTCGCCGGCCTGCGCCAATTGGCCGATCGGTGCGAATTCGGGGCGGAGTTGGCGAACAACCTTCGGGACCGCATCGTGCACGGCATCAGGAATGACGGGATGCGGAGGAGGCTACTGGAAGAGCCTAACTTGACGTTGGATCGGGCGGTGGAGTTAATCACGAGCATGGAAGCCGCCGCGAGAGGTGCTGAACAGATCACCGGCCGAGCGAGCGGGACAGCCGAGACAGCGGTGAACCGCGTGACAGCACCGTCGACATCGGCGCAGTCAGCGGAAGAGCGACGCAGCTGTTTGCGTTGCGGCGGCAAGCACCGGGAATCAACGTGCAAGTTTGTAAATAGTGTTTGTTTCAAATGCCGGCAACGAGGTCATATATCAAGACTGTGCCAGAACAAGACAAGCCACGAAAGCAGAGTCAGCAACAACGACAAACATCGCGAAGGAAAAACGAAGCAGACGCTGAACTCAACTCAGACACCAGCAAACCGTTCGGTGCACGTCATGCAAGCTCAAGACAGTGAAGAGTCAGATTCGAGCGTCGTGGGGGACCTCTGGCCGTTAAACCCAAGCGAAAAAATAGCGCTACCAGGAAACGGCCGAAAAGAGGCACCAGAGTTCAAGGACCCGCCAATTTTTGCAGAAGTAACGATACAAGGAAAAACTGTACAAATGGAGCTGGACACCGGAGCTGTGTTTTCGGTTATGGATGAGACTGAGTTCGAAAGACAGTTTCCAGATACCGTCATCGAACCATCAACCGTTAAACTGCGGGGCTACTTCGGTCAGCTGGCTGCCGTAGTCGGCAAGGCGACGGTCATGGCGGAGTTTGGCGGGAAAGCTGAGCTACTACCTTTTTTTGTTGTACGAGGTGGTTCCCGGGCTCTTCTGGGACGGAACTGGGCAAGGGCTTTCAACATGCCTCTAGATCAGCTCGTCAATGTGCATCAGGTGAGCAGCACTGAAGAGTTGGCAGGCAGATTTCACTCCGTGTTTTCTGAAGGATTAGGGACGCTGAAAGGAATGAAAGCAACTATCAGCGTACCGGAGGGAACCAGACCCAGGTTTTTCCGACCGCGAACTGCACCTTTTGCGTTGCAAGACCTGGTAGCGCAAAGTTGCAACGCTTACAGCGCGACGGGATTTTGACCCCCGTACGAACGTCAGAGTGGGCGGCGCCTATCGTACCTGTACTAAAGAAGGATGGTAGGATACGAATTTGTGGCGACTTTAAACTCACAGTCAACCAAGTGGCTATTACAGAAGTGTATCCGGTACCGAGACTGGAAGAGATGTGGGCGAAGCTTGCTGGGGGAACAACGTTCTCTAAACTAGATCTCCGCGATGCGTACCAGCAGATTGAACTGGAGCCGGTAGTTAAGAAGTTTGTCACAATTAACACGCAGAAAGGACTGTTTCAATACAACAGGCTGCCTTTCGGAGTAGCGTCGGCTCCCGCCATATTTCAAAGAGAGATGGAAAATCTTTTACGAGATTGTAACGGCACCATTGTCTATTTTGACGACATCTTGGTCACAGGGGCAACAGAAAATGACCACTGCCAGAATCTGGAGGCAGTCTTAAGAAAGTTAAGTGAGGCCGGGTTGAAACTCAAACTGGCAAAGTGTTCACTTTTCCAAAGAAGTGTGGAATATTTGGGACACATTATTCACGCTGAAGGAATTCACCCCGCACCCAAAAAAATCGAAGCGGTAATCGAGGCGCCAGAACCCTCGAATGTCAAAGAACTACAGAGCTACCTTGGATTACTAAACTTTTACCGAAAGTTTATGCCGAACGTGTCATCGGTGTTGCATCCCCTCCATAAACTGCTGAAAAAAGGGGAGGCCTCGAGTTGGGGTGCTGAGGAACTAGCGGCGTTCAATACAAGCAAAGCGATGTTGACGTCTACATCAGTGCTAGTGTATTATGACCCGAGCCAGCCGGTGGTACTATGCTGCGATGCGTCACCATATGGTGTTGGTGCGGTATTGGCGCACAGAACAAGTTCCGGGGAAGAAAGGCCTATCGCTTTTGCATCCAGGCGTCTAACCGCAGCTGAAAAAAACTACAGCCAACAAGATACAGAGGCCCTGGCCGTAATATATGGAGTGACTAAATTCAACCAATTCCTGTGGGGTCGACAATTCGACATTTGCACAGACCACAAGCCATTGCTGGGTCTTCTAGGACATGATCGGGGAATCCCACAACAGTGCTCTCCTCGAGTGCTTCGATGGGCGTTAACGTTGAGCGCTTATTGCTATCGACTGGTATATCGACCAGGGGTCAATCTAGGAAATGCGGATGGGCTGAGTCGGCTGCCACTGCCTGGATCCTCGTTCAAGGACCACGCGGCTGTGGAAGTGTTCATGCTGGAAAAGGCGTTTCCGTCGTTGTTGTCGGCAGCAGCGGTAGCACAGGCTACAAATAAGGATCCCATAGTGTCGACAGTACGAGAGGCTTTGTGGTCTGGGAAGCGTCTGCCGGAATCTGCTGATTAGAGGACGTTCTCATGTCGACTAGAGGAATTTTCAGTGCAGGACATCTGTGTATTGTGGGGTTGCCGAATAGTAGTACCAACATCACTAAGGCCAGCGGTGTTGAGCGTGCTACACGAGACACATCCGGGTATTGAGAAAATGAAAATGGTCGCTCGGAGCCATGTCTGGTGGCCAGGCATAGACGAGGCTATTGAAAACAAAGTAAATGGTTGTACCGTATGCCAAGTTCACCGGCGGGCACCGAGGTCGGTACAACAAACACCATGGCCATTCCCGGAAAATGCATGGTCACGTCTACATGTTGACTTTGGAGGGCCGTTTCAGGGCATCTATTTCTTGGTGCTAGTTGATGCGTTCTCCAAGTGGGTGGAAGTGCACCGGGTGCCCTCACCATCGGCTAAAGCCACAGTGGAGTGCTTGAGATCAGTCTTTGCCACACACGGCCTACCTGATGTGGTTGTTAGTGATAACGGCCCGGCGTTCGTCAGTGCGGAATTCAAAGAATTCCTGGCAAGAAATGGAGTTCGTGCTATCACTATTCCACCGTATCACCCCGCCTCAAACGGCGCTGCAGATTGGGTGGTACAAACGATAAAAGAAAAGCTAAAGAAAGCTAAACCAGGATGTTTCGAAGTCAAGATTCCCAGAATTCTTTTTAATTACAGAACGACGCCGCATCACCTGACTGGACGAACACCAGCAGAGTTGTTGATGGGGCGGCGCCTAAAGACTCCCCTGGACCTGCTGCACCCAGATCTCCGAGTCAGAGTAGGGTTCAAGCAGATTCAGCAGAAGGAGCGAGCGGACAAATCTGCAAGAAGAGACGGATTACCACAGCCTGGTGATCGTGTCTGGGCTGGAAATTTCAGACCAGGAGATCGTTGGGTCCCTGCAATAGCTGAGCATACCACCATTGCATCGTCGGCACGAGTGATGCTGGAAGAGGGCGGCACCTGGAATCGCCACGGGGATCACCTGAGGCAACGAGCACCAGTCCCACCACAAGACACCTTGGATGTGCAGCAGCCATTGGAGAGTGCACAAGACAACATGGATGTGCAGCCACCATTGCAGAGTGTAGTGAACATGGCTCTTGGACAACAAACTTTCATGCGGCCCGAAGAGAGCGTAGCTAGGCAGACACCATTAGGCAGTGTGGTAAACCTACCTAGTGAGCGTGTGCGTGCCATGAGTGATTCTTGCGTGTCTAGAGCCGATATACAGACTCCGAGTGCGGTGCGGGAACGCTCAGGACAGGATGTGCAGGCCGAACCTGTGAGAAATGACACTTTGAGACGTTCAACTAGACAGCGCAGACCTCCGATACGGTTCTCTCCTTGATTGACACTGTGAGTTGAGGGGGAGGAGTGTGACAGTTGTAACAAGGGAGCAGCAGGTGACTACGGCGGTAGCCGCACGTGAAGGGACTAGCTGGTGCAGAGCCAGAAGAAGAGAAGGACGACGGGGCTACGAGGGGCTAGGCAAGTGCTGCTGTTCCGGCGAGCTATAAACCATATTTTGTTATCCTAACAATTGTTATTTTTGTAATTTCATAAAAAAAAGGCGTGTGCCGGGGGGGGGGGGGGGTCCCGTGGACAAGTTGTAACGGTTACAAGTAATTTTATTACTTCAAAAAGTAATCAGATTACTCTTGTGATTACTGCCTAATAAAAGCAATCAACTGATTACAAAATTACTGAAAAAAGTAATCGATTACAAGTAATCTGATTACTTGCAATGAATACGGTACAAGTCTGTATATCTCGACTGGTTTAATCAAGTGACTTGATATACACGCTTGTTCCTCAGGAGGGTGCCCGCCCCCCACACCCATGAGCGCAATTTCTGTGCTTGGGGGGGGGGGGGGGGGGGGGGGGGGGGGAGGGGGCAGTGGCGGGGCACATGGCCACCCGCCTTGTCAACGACAACTACTCCGATGGAGCGACCTACCTGCCCCCTGTCCAGAACGAGCCAGTGGTGCGGCTGCTGGAGGGCATGGTTGGCTGCGACCTAGAGTACGAGTATGCAGGTACAGTGTTGAGGCACACCAATCTGCACTTTAAGCCATTTGTAAGCTGTGTGTGATGGAAAACAAATGAATAAAGGGACTCGGAATTCCAGAGCGGTGAAGGTAAGAAGGAAGATATTTGCAGTCGTAAGAAAAGGAAATAAGAAATAAAACGGTGTAGATATATAAGCAAAGTTCAGTTCGACAAATCCGCTTACGGCACGGTGTTGCACGTCGGCATTGCCATGGAGTTAGTCCTGTTCCGGAAATGCTTGGCAGGCTCGCTTGGCACAAGCGGATGTTTCCCAGCAAGCTTGGTTAACAGCCCCACGGGGTTGGATTCGTCCGTCCAGGCTCTTCCTTGGCTGCCATGACCACCGCTGTCGAGCCGGGTTCCGTGTCGTGCCCACCCTTTTTTCACGTATCACAAGACTGTGTCATCTTCCTCTCATCACATCGTCGTTTTTTAATTATATCTATCTCTTGATTTTGCCTTGCTGTCTTCGCCTTCTAGTTAATCAAATCTTCACCACGTTCACTGCGTCTTCTTCCTCGTTTTTCGCTCAATCCAACTCACAGTTTTCATGTGTGTTGTTTTTATCATCCTTGGTCCCCCCATGTCATTACACTGCACCTCACAAGGGACGGGTGACACAAAATTTATTCTATAGCTTTGTGGTAATGTTGCACAACTTAACCGACCACAATGGCGCCCAAGCGTGGTATGCTACCCACTCGCAGGAATTTAACGGGGCTTGGTTTCTTCTTTCGGTAAGCCTTTTTCCCACTCCCCGTGTTTCCTACCGTCCCGTGCTTCGGTCACGTTCGCGTTTGTTGTATTGGTGTGTTTCTGATCTTTTGTTTTGTGACCGCGGCAATAGGTTTGCACGCTCGTGTTGGTTTCTGGGGGGCGGTTTTTTGTGCTTGCAGCCATGCTCACACGGGAGCAGGAAGCTGCAATGGCCGCAGTGGCACAAATGAACCTGCTCAAAAGGTCACGGAGATGTGGAACTTCGTGATGCAGCGCATGGCTTCACGCCTGGCCAGCAGGAGACCCCACCGCAAGAGCCAGACCGCACTTGACTGTACCAGTCCACATGGGGTACGACGACGTCGAGTCCGTGGCAGACACTCTGGACGAGTTGCAGACCTTGCCTCCTGTGCCTCGAAAGCCTTCATCATGGACTGCATTGTCCCGCTGGCGTTCAAAGCCAGTGCTAGAAGCTGGTTGAGGTTGCAGGCCCCATTCATGAGCCTGGCGAACTTCCAGACAAGGCTTCGAGAAGAGTTCGTGCCTGCGGGCTAGGCAACGCAGATTCTCCGAGAGCTCGAGGCAAAGACGCCGCACCCGGACGAAAGTCTGGTCCGGTACGTTCGGTTCATGCAACAGCTCTTCAAGAGTGCCGACCCGAAGTCACCGGAGTCGGACAAAGTAGCTCGGGTCAGAAGACAGTGTCACCCAAGGTACACGTCTACCTCATCATCCGTACCTTTGAGACCTTTGAAGAGCTAGCCCGGGGCGGCCGCCTCTTCGAGGAAGCTCTTCATGCTGAGCGGAACTACGTGCCGCCGCCACCAGCCAAGTAAGCACTCAAACCAGCATGCCCCGAGGCCTCCACGCAAGTGGACTGTCTGAACGAGACCTCTCTTCCCCACCACATCAGCTGGGAGAGTTGGCGTGGCATGCATGGCGTTCTCCCATGCGGGATAAGCGGATGTTCGGCTAACTCTCATTGAGAGGTCCCTGGGGGTCACAGCAGGGCCCCTGAGGGTCTCGGGCGGAGGTCGCCACGACAAGTGGGAGGTCATTGGCCGTGTCGTATCGCAAGTTGGGGCCCAACGGAGATCACTACTCAAGCGAACCATTTTCATCAGTCTGCTCCTGCAAGTGCTGGCGAAAACTGGAACGCTCCGGTCACAATTCCACAGCCATGCACCATTGACCCCCGCCGCAACGGAACAAGCCCTCCCCACATCAGCGAATCGCAAGCCTGGTAGAGGCCCTCCCATAGTGGTTCTTTACCCGATCACTGGAGGCGGTCCGACGGGCACCTCGGTGCGGGTGACCTAAGCAGGAAGCTGTTGTGGGACTTCTGCTACGAGTGCGAGCAGCCTGGCCACCAACGAAACCAGTGTCGAAGACTTCTGGACACTACAAACAAGAGGTGGCACGAGACGGCGGCAAAGGGCTAGAACCAGAACAACCAGAGAAGCTACCACGGCCGCCGACGCTGAAACCAGACAGGCACTCGCTGACAGCCGTTACAGTCCCGTGGAGCTGTGAGGCCGCGGCACAGATTCCATCGGATTGTCGAATCCAGCCCGAGTCTACCATCATTGAACCGTGCATGACGATCACTTTGCTCGGTTCTCCTTTTGCCGCACTTTTGGATTCTGGGGCCGCTAATTCGGAAAGATTTCGTTTTTGAACTCTGCAAACAAAAAAGATAAGTCTCCGGGAATGCGAAGCGCGATTACAGCTAGCTTCTCTGACAGCCTTCGAGAGGCCCGAGAAAATCTAGACGTCGCCCGAGTGCAGCAGTCGTAAGAGTACAACCAGGGGCCACGTGACCTGCAGTTCGAGTTGTCGCAGTTTAATATAAAATATAGCTCATTTCATGCCGTGCAATTTATAAACATTGTACCTTGTGCTACAGACTCGTAATCCAGATTTGCATTTACCCATCTTGTGACAGCAGGCCACTATCAACCTGGCAGCCCCTCTATGGAAGTAGCAGAGCCCGAGGCAAGTGCCAGTGCCGCAGCGGCTACAGGAGCAGCCCCGGATCCCCTCACCGAGCGGACCGTACCTGCTGCTGCAGCTGCTTCAAGCTGCAGCAGCGACAGGGTGGCGGCTACGCACGATGAAGCCAGGCGGCCCAGAGGGAGGATGGTGCTCTTAGAGCAGACTCTCTCAGCAGAGAATGATGTACGAAGTTCTCTGCTGAGGGCAGAGTCTGCCATCCGTATCAAGCTCCTTGAGGAGGAGCTGCAAATGAAGGTGGTAGGGCACCAAATGAAGGTGGCAGAGCACCGCGTGCGGCTCCAGGTAGAGCAAACAAATTTAAAAATTGCTGAGTGGAAGCTCAGCGAGCTTCAACAGGGAGGCGAAAAATAAAAAGCAGTGCCAACGCCTCGACTTTTGAAGAGATCTAATTTATTTTATAGAAGTTGAGAGCTGGGGCTATATCCGGAAAGGAATAGGGCGCGATTTCGGCTTGTTTCACATTAGGCATGGTTTGAGAAAATGCATGATTACATAATGGCTCCTGCCTATCATCTATTATTATCATTTGAACTAGTAAAAAGCCACAGTACAGTCACTACAGCAAAGGTTTTGGCAATATTTTCAGATTTTTATTGCTGAATAAACAGGAATAAAGAAAACAGTAAAGGCGTTTGCGAAATAGACAAAAAGAAAACTCATTTACATTCGAACATACTTCTAGACGATGCTTACAGGACTGTTTCATTGAACACCGTGCTATTTACTCCAGTACAATGGAAAAAAGCCACTTTCACGACGAAAGCTTTAAAGGGGCGGGGCGATGGAACGATTTTCGTACTCCGTGCAGATACTGCCTAAAACAAATCGCCGAAGTTTATGAGCTATGAAACCTGCTTGTATTTTTTAGCCCATGCAATGAAAAACGCCGAAGAAAAAAAATTAAATAAATGGCAGCGCTTCCCCTTTTAACTTGCAGCCAGAAAAAGTTGCCAAGTGATCTGGAGACGATTATATGCCATCAGTGTTGATCATAATACGGGACACGCCACGAATTGCAAACATTGTTGGTTCGGCTATTGTCGTCGTTGCAGCACTTGGACCCGAGCCACTACCTGAATGCTTGTCAAGCTCTTATCACATGCCCAAATCGAGTGCTCACGCAATACTATAGGTCAAATCTGTGAGCCGCATTCAAATATTGTCACTGGGAGAGAGGACTACACCAACAATGCGACCCCTGAGCTTTTGTGGAGTTTTGTGAAGAAGTGATTGAAAGAAAACGCTTGCTTTTATCTGTGAATGCACAATGCAGCAAAAAATGTTTCTCGGTCAGTGGCATTGCATTCAAGTATACTTGGGTTCCTCTAGTGCCAGTACGCTTGTGCAAAGTGAAAAACATTCTAACTGAATATTGTTCCGCCGCCGCTTTACGGCAAGGCTCGATCAGTCATTGCTGACGGAAGCTTCTACTTCGAAAGAAGCTTCTCCTTGACGCTTCTTTCGATGAGTCGCTCCCGTGTCTGTATGCCTGTGAGGGAGTCCTCCAGGATGTCCATGGGCGGCAGGTTGACTGGCCGCGTGGCCCTCCTCCTGGGTCTGCGTGCCCTAGGCACAACTGGCGGAGCTGGGGGAGGTAGAGGCTGTGGGTCCTTCCTCAGGCAGACCAGGTTGTGGAGGGCAGCACAGGCTGTAATGATCTGCGGGGCCCGACGTAACTTGTGTTGCAGCCTCATGTCAAGGCAGGGGAAGCGGCGCTTCCAGATGCCAACGGCCCTTTCAACGGAGTTCCTCGTTTTGATGTTGGCCTTCTGGTACCTGATCGTGCGAGGGAATATCATGATTGGCCAATTAAATTATAATGTTGCCTGTAGATACCCTTCCAATCTCTCTCCCGAGTAGCTCGATTTGAAAATGCTTCAGCACCGCTTACGACAACGCACTAGACGCAGACAACGTCAAACAGGAGAAGCTTCACTTGTCCAGCATCACCATCATACATTCGGTAACACTTTGGCATCTCGTGCACCTCGTGCGTGAATGTGCAACCAAAGCATGCCAGAAGGCAGTGAGCGTGCTCTAGAGGCTGGGCAGAAAGACTCTTTGCAGTTCTCACCGTGTCAGTGACTATAATCCTCAATAAGGCTAGATGTTTGCGGGGCTAATGTTACCACACCCAGTATCGTATTTATTTTGTTTGTACATTATTTAACCATCGCAACTAGCGTACAAGTTCGGTAGTGTTACGACTGTTCCACACCTGCATATAATGTTTTCCTTGTTTCCACAACATAGCCCTACATTTGATCGGCACTTGTAGGATTTACTTGCCTGCCTCGTGGTTTGTCGGCTGGACCGGGATCTGCCAGGGGGGTCATGAGGAAAAAGAAGCATGCGTAGCCCATGTTCCCAAGCAGCGTCCCTGGTACCCGGCGTTCCTCGTACAGCACCCGCACACGGGAGTTGTCAAACATCCGGCTGTCATGTACCGACCCGAGCCAGCTCAAAACCATATCGTAAAATTGCAGCTGAGGGCCGATGACAGCCTGCAAGTAGATTGCGTTGAAATGAAACTTGAAGACATGAGCAAGAAAAATTAGGGGCAGTGGTCCCGTCGAATGAAGCTGTCGTAATAATCGACATATATTTTCATTGCAAAAACTGCTCAAGGGATGTGTTCTGACATTGTCAATATGAACATTGCAAGTTGAATACAATTTTGAATTAGAGAAGAAGCATGACCAGAGAGAAATATTTTTTTTTGTCAGCAAAGGGAGAGGTACAGTCGGCACGGAATGAAACGCGAACAAGGAGCGCATGGTTTTCGACCCACGCTGAGTCACCTAGAGACGCAACACCTAAGGTTTGGATGCACTGAGCAAGAGTCTAACACATCGAAGGAGGAGCCATCTTCTTGGAGCTCCCATCTGGTTCCGGTGGTGCAGCATCTAGCGAAAACCATTCACCCACTGTTCGCGTTTCATTCCGTGCCGACTGTACACGCTTGTAATAATTTAGAGCCGTCAGTCCTGTATGTCAGACTATATAGACATAATTAGCATAAATAATGAACACGGGTATTTAGAACATTGCTGCTTATAGTCCATTGCAAGACAAGGAGGTAGGACGAGGGTAAGACGGGCCTGGGATCAGGAAGCAGACGGAACGCTGGGGAAGAGAGGGGGAAACCTCCTCTCTTAAGCCTCTTTTCGTCTTCCTCCTCCCCGGCCCGTCTTACCCTCGCCCTACCTTTTTGAGTTGCAACGGACTATAACATACCCAATAGCCACAGTTAAATTTTGAAGAGTTTACTGCAACGTAATATCATCAATAAAAAATTTCCTGACTTTTTCATACTTCAATGAATGACATATCGCCTCGCGCAAGCGTTGCTCTACCTGATGTTAAAAGCCTTTAACCTCTAGATTCGGTAAACCGAGAGTTCTGCACTCGTTACCTGGACGATGATTAAGAAAACTCCCTTGCGGTTGCGGAACACCTCCGCGTCGTCGCCTCCGGTGCTCTTTATCCGCACGTGGGTGCAGTCGATGCACCCGGTGACGCCGGGGAAGTTTCCAAGTGCGAAGAAATCGAGCATCACGGTGTTGATTTGGGCGGCGCTGGGGAAGTGAACGAGGTCCCGGAACAGGTGCCTCGCGATCGGCTGCGTAACTACTCCGACCGCGCGGCACACTGGGCAACCTGGAAGGTCCCGGCACCATAAAACCGCAGCGTGACCAGCAGTTGCAGCATGGGGGTCAGCAAAAGGTGCTCGTTTATAGTGGCAGCATCCCGAGCAGCTCTCGGACGGTTCCCTTCGTAAAGCGGTACCGAGCCAGGAACTGCCCGTCGTTGTAGCGCTTCATTGGGTTTCCCTTATACCGAATTGATGGCCCCAGGACTCGCGGCAGAGAAAACACGTCCCCGAAGACGATATCGCAGGCGAGAGTTGTGAATTTGAAGGCGGAGCACCTCTCTGTGGCGTCGCTTCGCCATGCCGCCATGTTGAAACGACTACGAAGTCGCGTTCACGATAGGTCCAACCCAATCTCGAAATTTGGGCACTTCAAGTTCGCTTCAAGTTCGGTTCAAGATCGGTTCAAATTAAGGTGCAATTATGAAGCGCGCTTGCTCGTTGCAGGAGGGACTTGAGCAGGTTCAAGCTCGACTTCAGAGCAACTCACATCTATGAATTCGGGGGTAAGGCGCGGTCCCCGTAGGTTCAGTAAACGCTGTTGGCACTTCGAATACAAAAAGGAAACCCTCAAGTAAAAAAACATCGCGTACTAACCGTGAGATCTAACTTGAATGAAAAAGGAACGTTCTTCAGCTTGAAGTAATTTTAGTTTAGAATTGGGAGCTTGCTTTTTACGAAGAACTGTGCCATTCAAGCCGGTCTTCACTAGGTTGGACATTCCGTTGAAATTGGAGCACAGTTCTTCAGATATCTTGCATCACAACAGATCAGCTCCCTCTAGTTCGATTTAGGTGCCTTTTTCTGTAGTCATTTCAGTACGTCGCCTTAAAATAAACACGTTTCTTGACGTCGTGAAGGCATAAATTTATCCTAATCGAAATGATGGACATAGGGAGTTCAATGTACGCTTGTAAAACTCGTGCCCACAGTGCCTTTAACGTTTTGTACCAACAGAATAGTGGACTAAGGGAAGCACACCGGAGTACATGTTATCTTCGCAAAATAGCGAAGGGGCTCACGAATCTTACAGATACTTACACCGAATTCACAAACCTCACTTCGATTGAGGCGCTCTTCCACTTTCTCAAGGAAGGTGCGAGGGCCGGCAGTGGCCAAAGGCGACGAAGCATAGGCAGCCAAGGCTGCTTATCCGTCCTCACGATTGGCTAGCCTCGGCCCTCACACCTTCCTTGAGGAAGTGGAGGGCTCCATTGGTGTGAGATTTGTAAATTTGGCAGGTAACGTTCTATAGAAATTATGGTATGCTCGAGAACATAGCATCAAGTCCCTATTCACAGTACTGGCCACCCCGTTGAAGAGCATGTGCAAAGCAAACTGTCGCTAGAGCTTTCGTGTGGAGGTCAATTATTCCTAAAAGATGTAAGGAGATACATTGGCCCTTGATTTCATATTGATACAACAAATACACGAAAGGTGTATTCCGAAGCTTAAATATAGACACTTATTGAAAAAAAGTTATCGCGATACAGAAATAAAAAAACGCAAAAATATTCTGATATACTATCACGATAAGCTTGTATCGCGGTACTGCCCAACACTGCTGTCGATGTATGTTTCGTCGGTCATGGGAACCAGGACACCAACTAGCCGTCCATCACCTTCCCAGGCAGCACGCAGTATTGCGCCGATATTGGCGTCAAATCGGAAAGATTGTGCCAATAACATTTTGACCCAGCCGATATCTGTGATGTAATGGTTCGCGTCGACGCCATCCTGACATTCGGTTCCCGCCGGCGTTTTTGGTTGAGTGTCGAGAGTATCCTTTGTCAATCGGCTATGCTGGCGAAGTATTTCGATGTACTGAATAGCTAGAAACCGAGTTTAAAAGAAAAAAAGGTTAGGCAAAATGGAATTTGCTCACTTCCAGCCAGGAAGGACACAAAACACCAGGGAGAGATTGGCTGCACTGTTCATCTCCCTTCGACTTCGCCTTTTGTTGAGCCTTCCCAAATTCTTTTGTATTCTCGTGCCTCGCTCTTACGCGCTGATGGGTTCACTGGAGCCGTAGTCTTCACCGTTTTGTCAAGTGGCAATGGCAATGGGTAGGGGACCTCGAAGGTCCGGTTTACAAAATCCGATCTTCAGTGGTCTGCTTCTTTTTACATCTCGCAAACGTGGCCGACATTTTGTAGCGTCAGCTACACTGGCCGAGGTTCAGCAGTTTCGCGTGGCTCCCAAAGAGCCGTGCTGCGCAAGCGCGAGGAGCAGTGACGTCAAACGGCGCACAGCTGGCGCGCCGGAGACGCCGCCGCCGCGCGCTCCGCCACCGCCGCGCGCGCCTCACCGGTCTGCGCATGCGCGAGGAGCAGTGACGTCACACGGCGCCCAGCTGGCGCGCCGGAGCCGCCGCCGCCGCGCTCTCCGCCGCCACCGCGCGCGCCTCGCCGGTCTGCACATTCCAGAGGAGTGACATCATACCCGCGGCAGACGCACTGGCGCTGCCGCTTGTCCAGCTGTGCGCCTGCGTTGCGCAGCAGCCAAGTATGACGTTGCGCCGGAGCCGCTCGATAGCGCCTCTCATTTTGTGCGGATAAGGTCACGCTACGTATATCCTGGCGTAGCCGAGCTAAGCCCCCGCAATTTTTTTTCCGTTGTGAGCGACCGGAATACGTTAACGACAACGTTTTGGTACTAGGGAGTTTTCGTAGATTGTTTCCGCTGTCCCGCTCTCCGCTACGAGATCCGGGTTTCTACAGTCAAGGCCATTGGCGCGCAGGCGCGGTAGCGGCTTCTTCGTTGCGGAGGGCTTAGCGGAGGGGAGAACACGGTCTACGAAAAATCCCTAATGACCGTTTTCTTCGTCGGAGGTCCTTAGAATACTTGTGTTTCTTGAACGCCCATATCTATATCTAGCGACAGCGAGACTTCCGTCAAATGAGGGCGAACTTCTACTTTCTGTTCACGTTGGTCTGTGCTTCCCCAATCGGCTGGATAATGCATCTGTAAAGGATTACCTGATATTAAAGTTTTATTCATAGGCACACTACAAGCATGCTTCTGATAGTAGTCCTGCTTCCGTCTCAATAGATAGTTTTAGTATATCGTTCCAATAGCTCCGGTACCTCCGGTACCTCCGATAACGATACGATGTACGCGAAAGCGCGCGGAGTATCGAGTATTGTTATTGGAATCATTGAAACGATCTACTAAAGCTATTTAATTTGAACGGTCTTTTGTGTTTGATTTATTAGTTTTTCTCGCACCAAACTGTAATTCTATTTAATATTTGGTTTTCAGTTCCACAATGAAGTGGTACTTTTGTATATCTGTCGAGAACAAGCTGTGTGTAACGATATTCGTTTAATAAACTATAACAAAAGAACTTAAACGCACATATTGCCAATATGTGCGTATTGAACGCCCTCAAAAAATCATGTCACCATGTGATGTCAGAAGGCCTGGGCACGCAGTATAGGCGGTTGTTGGCAGCTGGCTTCCCGAAGAATGTCAGTTGCAGAGATCGTATTAAATAGATTGCGTAGTGAAGATTGCCCTCGCCCAACGGTTCTTGGAGATAAACAAAAGGTCGCGGTGATACCGTACATTCACAAAACGGCGCATGGCTTGAAAAAGGGGGCCAATAGATCAAACGTGAAAGTAGTGTTTTCCGCACCAAACAAACTTAGTAGATTATGTAGGATAAGAGATCCTTTTCGTAAGGCCCCTTCTGGCTGCGCGGTGAAACACAGGGATACCTTCGTTGAATGTGTGGAGGGAGTAGTATATCAGATCCCCTTATCATGCGGAAACAACTATATAGGTCAGACAGGTAGGTGTGTTAATGATAGGCTGAGGGAACATAAACTTAAAGTAGGAAATTATCGGGACGGTCATCTGTCTGATCATTGTCAAAGTTGCAAGTGTGTGCCGTTGTTTTCCGAGAGCAAGATTCTGGCACGGCACAAAGAACAAACTGTGAGGAAGATAGTCGAGGCAGATGAGATTAAGAAGGATGGGGCAGCACGTGTCAGCGTGGCCTCAATAGATTTACTGGACAAGGAGCGTGCGTTCCTCAATGACGCGGCCTGGCACCGGGTTGGCTAGTGGTGGAGCAAAATCGGAAACTCGGATGGTATAAAAGTGTCGTTTCATCTAATAAAATCAGTTGTTAGTAGCGCACTGTACTGTCAGTTTCTCGCCTCTTTGTCCCTGTTTTTTGAGCGCTAAAATGTATTCCAAATGCCTTTCGTGGGTTGCTGATGAGGGAACGCCTGCAACGTTTTTGACTCGTCGGCTTAGGACTGCGGAAAGCGCGTAAATGTTGAGATCTCTGCATAATACGTTATGATTTCCTCCTCGTCCAGAACGCAACCGGAAGCACAGCGCTATTTAGAAAGCGCTGTTGTGGCGTGACTACTTGGGGCATCAGTCTGAAATATAATCTTTACTTTCGTAATCCTTGAGGCCAAATAAAGACGATTTAGATGTTTTCTTCTCTTCTCAAATACCGAATCGCTTCAGTTTCCATTTAAGTCTAAAGTAAATATAGCTTCTTGATTAATATCAAGCAAAATGATTCGTAGCCTACGCTCCGTTTTACATCGTGTCCGACGGAGCGAATGAATCAGCCCCAAAAGTACATCGTCATTACGATCCTCGTCTTTTTGCTTATACATTTACTGGCTAATCCAATCACACACAAAAACGAAGGCACAATCACGCCGCATTTACTGTGTGCGATTCGTATTTCCGGGCATTGCAAACGCACATAAAAGACGAGCGCCATTGCTATGCACTTTTGCCGCTGCCTAATTAATTTGATTGGTTTGTAGTGTTAGCTACACGAAGTACAGTTGAAATGATGAGCGAAGAAAAGTGACATGTACGATGAAAACCACAGCAGGGGAAATGTAGGTGGTAGAAACATAACGCCCAGAAACAAATTAGGAGGCAGTGAAATACGAATACCTCGAATTCACACGTTCTAAGCCATGAGTGGCTATTGTTTTGTAACCATATCAATCATCTTCGATTAATATCGCTTGTGTAATATTGAAACTGAGTCGATCATTGGAATATGGCCTGTTCAGCTCAAGCTGCTATACGCCGTAGGCAAAATGATATCATGGTTAAAAGCAAAACGAGGGTGATTTAACAAAAAAAAAAAGAGTCCGAGTTGAATAACGTCTCTGGGTAGCGTTTGTCAGAGCAACAGTATTCCCGTGATTGCGGAATTCGCTATCCTAATGTGGAAGTTGCTAGTCATGCGCCGCCTCCTCAGCTCAATTTTGAAAATCTTACATCATTTTCACTTCCGCTTTCGATTCCGATACCGTACATCTTTTGTACTATGTGTACGACGACCCTCCTCAGCCAGCCGTTTCTGTAATATTATTTATTTGTTCACTTATATATATATATATATTATGACGTGCCGAGTTTGAACAATATTAGAAATCTTTTTCTCTGAGTTAATTTATTCCTCAACGTGATAATAACAGTATATACATTAATTTGTATTCTGCAGATGCTAGTGATCTGTACTGTCTGTGGTGCTAATTTAAATGCCATACCTCAAACAATTTCGACCAGAAAAATTATCAAGTTAAGGGCATAATTGCCCATAGATACATGTTTATATATTTCTATGAAATTTCGTCTTGACGAATAATAATCATATCTTAAGACTACACTTACCTAGGTATACATAAATCATTGTTAAAAAGTTTAACATCTCTACCATAAATATCTTCGGCTATAGCGCGCTTCAAATATGGCACAAACGACAATTGTCAAAAACCCATCGTCCTTCCTCGCTCCTTCGGGAATCTATTTCTTTAAAACCAAGCACGCCAGACGATTGAAATAAACTTCATTGTCTTTCGCAAGTAATGCGACACCACAAGTAAAAATGCGAGAAAAAAAATTACAAATGTACCTCACACCTTGAATCCAAATGAAACCGCCCGCCCGTCTTTCGAAGTTCGACGAACTTCGACCTTTTACTCTAAAAGTTCGAAGTTCGTCGACCTTCTGACTTTTCAGGAATCGGAAGTTCGACAATTTTCGAATTCTTTAGATTGATAAGTTAGAAAGTTTGAAAATTATCGAATTTCTTTGCGTAGCAAGTTCGAAAGTTCGAATACTTCCAACGTTTTAGTGCACTAAATTCGAAAGTTAAAACAAATCATCGATATTTGGTCTATTAAGTTTGAAAGTATTTGAGAAGCATCGAATTTTGCAGCGTAATAAGCTCGAAATTTTGAAACGCGTCGAACTTCTTAGTTTAACAAGTTCGAAAATTCAACTTCCGTCGAATTTCTCGATATGGAAAGTTCGAAAATGCGAAATCTTTTGAACCGTTTGATTCGATCATCGAACTTTCGGTTCGAAAAAAGTTTGCGGCATCCCTAGAAATTTACGTCATTTCTTTTTTACCATTAACACTGGGGAGAAAAAAAAGGTCGACGAAACTTTGCTTAAAGGGGCCCTGCAACAATTTTTTGACTGGTTTTTAATTTGCACCGAACTTGAGCGCACTGAACGTACTAACTTAGAAAAACTTTTCTTTTCTCAAATTTTGCTTTAAGTTATAGGCAATTTAGAATTACAAAAAACAAACAAAAAATAACCTCCTTCATGACGTCGTAGGTCCTGGCTTGAGTGGCCGTGAACTAGAGGAGTAGTGAGCTCATCGAGCGCTCATGGCTGCCGCACTCCGAGACGACGGCTCGGGAGGGCGCCACTAAAGCACGTGTTGGATAAGCTGTATGAGGCGGGCGGCCAGAGCGGCTTGCATTGCATTTGCTGCGCGATTAAGGACTACTTCGGCATGATACTTCATTGGCCACAAACTACAGCAAACACGGTGTAAAGATCACTTCAGAACGGGAGCCACTTCGCGCTGCGATACCGCCAAATGGCCAAATCGCCAGCCAAGCCCGCGCCGAAAGCCTTCGGAACGCTCGGAACCGGTCGGATCCTCGAGCCGGTATACGACCGCAGCGCCGCCGCGTAGATCCGGGACCATTCTACGCTCGCTGTTCGTCGGAGCCTCATTTCACTAGCCTTTTCCAGTATGCGCCGTTTTTTCCGCTGCTTGGTGGCGGGTTTGTCGACGAGTCTTTTCTTGTTTCTGTACTTTATAAACTGCATTTGTTTCTCTTCTGATCTAAATCACCGGACAAAAACTACTTTCATACATAATTGAAACGGTTCGCGACACTTATATTTTGTATTTCGACTGAAAAAAAACTTTTAGCGGCTCTGACCAGTGGTAAGCCCAGGACCAAAGACGTCACATATTGCGCGCTTTCGGCAACTCGGGTCGCCCTTGTAGGTGGAGGTTTCCGCGTCTTCGGTTAAAATATGACTCACTGTTATTTAGTTACTCTCTCCGTGCCCGCTGGCTTGCCCGAACCCCAAGAGACGTGGAAACCGCAAAGAAGGTAGGCGCTTAAATATGATTGCAGGGCCCCTTTAACAAAATGCTATGGGCGTCCCTTTCCGGAGGTACATGGGGGACAGCGGGGCTTGGTATGGGACAGAGGGGTTCGACGCTGCGAAGCGTCATGTGCAACGGAGCCAACTAGGTTAACAGTTCTGTAATTAGCAGCCGCATACTGTTGCCGCGAGGCGGCATGAATGTATGCGGGGGGTTGGTTAACGAGCTCCCCAGGGACACATGTGCTGTTCGACTTTCTTTCGGACGGCACTTGTAGGCGCGGGTGGAGTGCCGTCGGACGGCACTGTAGACAGCCAAAATAACAACAGAAAACGGGGTAATTCGAACAACTTTCTTGAAGAGATCATGAACTGATTTCTCAACTACTTCCTTGTCAACTTTCCTCCTCAGTACATAAGCAAAGTGAGAAAGCATGTGGTCGCATTTCACCGAAACTCAAAGTTCTGCCAGCAGTCTGAGAGCCGGCATGGACAAAGCCCTACATAAAATTCACACTTCACATTTTTGCAAGCGCCGACAGCCATGAAGGGAGCTACGAGACAAGCGATGGCGACCCTTTTTGCTATCGCTCAGCCGCACGACGAGGCACACTGCATGAAAGCGACAGGACCAAGCGATTAATGCGATGAGCGACGTTTTCTAGTAATTCAAGAACCGAGCAGCGTTACAAGCGACAGTGAGAAATCTCTGTCGCTGCTGACAATGCTCGTCTCGTTGCTCACTAAATCGCTTACATGCAGTCCAGCCTTAATTGTCTGAAAGCGAGAGACACGTGCCACGAGTGAGTGCCGTGCTGCCACTCACTTCCAAGTGCCTCTCATTTCAGAGCTACACCGCCATTTGCTTCCAAGTCCTGCACGTGTCTCCTGCTCAGGCGCTTTGATGCCACTTACGAAACTCAGCACGAACTCATTAAGGGGTTTTAGGTGGGGTTAGCAATACAGTATGTTTGCCGCACCATTCTTTTCGGTGCCTCGACAGTCCACAGTAATTTCAGTCACAAGTTGGGACGTCATGACGACAGCGGCACTGGTGCCTGCTTGTCTTATTCACCAGAGGTTTGAAGACCAACTGCAGACTTGCGACAGCATGACACTTTCGGTTTCGTAACATCATTGTTGCTTCCTTGGGACAACTCTTAATACATGGGAGGAACAGGATGCCAATTGCACCATTGGAGAAAACGTCCAGGCACTATACCTGTACTAAAATTTGCTTGAGCACCTGTTTGTTTATGATTATGTTTACACTTGCAGCGTTACCTCCAAGGTGGGGTTTGCCTACCAGAAAAAAAAGTTGACTGGGCTATAGGTAAGACCAAGTTCGACTCGCTTTGCTGATCCTGTTGTCCCGGTGCCTCTACAAGGGCGAGGACCTGGTGAATAGGAGTATGACAAGCCAACCTACCAGGCGTGACAAAGTATGGCGCCGTGGGAAGGAAGCCCATTACACCCGCCAAAGTGGATGCAATTGCAGGTGCGTGCCTTGCTGCATGTCCACCTTCCCGGCTCTAAACTATGTAGCGATTGGCATGTTCAGCATCGTGCATTATACAGATTTTATAGACCATACGCGAAATAGCTCTTGGGTATCATCATCATGCCGCTCGGAGCCGACATGTGGTGGGTTTTGCTATCTTGAATGTGCAAATGCCACAATACCTCGTCTCGCCTCAGCATAAACTAACTGCGAAAGCTGTGCAAGCGCAAGCGGATAGCCTCGACGGGAGGATGGAACCGCAGTATGTGTGCGTCCAGAGGTTTCCAAAGTCAACGGCAGAAGCTTTCGAGGGTGTCACAAGCATGCACCAGCAACTTCGTTAGGATGCATGGGCACTGCTATCTTGGAAGCACTTTCCAAGATTAAAGAGAATGAACACAGTTGGCAAAAACTTGAGTCTTAAGGCCCGTTCAAGCTCTTGCAACCGAGTACGACCAAGAGAGACGAGATATGTTAAAACTTCTTAAAAGTTCTTAGGACGAGGGTACACACTGGCATTCTGGCGCCATCTATGCGGTGATACTGGAACTGCATTTTACAAGAGCGAAGGTTTCGCGGGATTTCCGAGGTCGCAGGGGCGTAATACCTATAAGAAAGGCTAGTTTATAACCTTGACAAAAGTTTTTCGAGCCAAAAAAGAAAGGAAAATGCACCAGAAAAATAGCAAATATGCCGGACCGCCAAGTTTACTCTGCTACCCAATAAATGGCGCCGGTGTGTCCTCTCGTTGTAAGAGGTTTTATGGAACCCAGTTTTAAGAGGCCGCAAGAGTGTGAACGGGCCTTTAGAGAACCATGCAGTGAGCGGAAAACTTAACAGTTCATTCGTTATTGGCATTCAATATACTGTTCATCAGGTTGTCAGCAGGCCTCTTCACGATGTATAATATGTGTATTACTTTGGTATTTGTTGATTTTTCTGGAAACAGGTGCCAGCAGGTACGGGCATAGACAATGGTGATTATATTCGTGCATCTGTACAACTTTTCTTGTATTTTTATTTTAAAGCTTGCAATT